>NC_137609.1:13773890-13878890 GCF_963280865.1 Gymnoscopelus braueri | reverse complement strand
TTATTTCTTTGGCTCATGATGCACATTATCCTAAAACCCGGGAAGTTCATTAAAATCAGCTTAGAATGAAAATACTGTTAAAGAATCCAGAGGTAATGACAGACAGACAGACAGATAGACAGACGCGCACACACACGCATGCACACACGCACGCACGCACGCACACACGCACGCACGCACGCACGCACGCACGCACGCACACGCTAAAATGTAAGCGACAAAATCCCTGGTTCATTTTCACTGTTCATATCAAATTAAAGCAACATACCAGTGTTATTACATCATTGTCAACATCAGCCACATAGTTTACATAAACCCTGACCATTTCCCCCCAAACTGCTGTATTTTACAGTTAAAGTGTTTGATTACGTTTAGTCAGTATATTCAATAAACGCTACAGAATGTACCCGAACATATTTGTCAACATTAGCTAAAACTCACTGTATCATTTAAAAGCCCTCTTCAAGCTAAAATGTGAGTTTGAAATACATCACCAACAATTGTTCCAGGGGTATTGATATGAATGCACAAATACATATGAATGGCTGGTATTAAGAGGAATACATCAATCTTAAATAAAATAGCATACTGGATTTCAAAAGGGTGAATTTTATAGCAACTTTAAAGTCTTGTAGAATGCTTTTACACACCGTTTCAACATGAATGGTAGTAAATGGTGTTTGAAAATGTAGGTTGAGATGTACTAAAATAAACACTGCATACACACTACATTTTCTAAGTCACAGACGGGACAACCTCTGCTAATTAGTACCAGTCTAAATTAGACTGGTACTCTGCGTCACCTGCACGTCGTCAACCACAGCTACTAGGTTGCTCTGAGATGACCTCCACGATGTATGAAGAAGCATCGTGCATGCTCCAAGGAGCATACACGTCCATTCATCCAACACTAAAGAACTGACACCACATGGAAAAGGAACATAAAGTCCACATGCTGTTTAACACCCATTAGCAAGGAGTTTTAGTCAGAGCAAAGCGTGACATTCGAGCTACATGCTCTTTGATGTTTCGAGCTCGTAATGACATGCTTTGGAGAAATTATAACTCTTTGCTAATGGGAGCTAAACACATATGAACCACATGACCCTTGCATGACACTTTCCATCTACAAGTTGACGTTATGCAATACCATTGGGGGGACCAGACTGTCCCTGCACATAGGCAGATGACGAACGCGCTGAACTTGGATCATATGACAAAATACATTTTTGTTTTTCTTACTAATTTGCTTGAAAAGCCTGTTGAAACTTGAACTGTGCACTACTTTCATCTCAGCCAATGCCAACCCACCGCGGAGCAAATGCACAACAAGTAATGCCTGTTCTTACATGGAGAAATATGTACAGTAAATGCATACTTACTCAATAAAACATCCACACACAAGTTTCCCCTGGCTGAATGTGATCAGGAAGGCTTAGCAAGATAGAGGGAATTTAGACACCTTAGTGCAAACTCTTCCTCTCGCCACTGTGTGAAGTGCATCCTGTTTGACGACCAGAGCTCTGAAATAGAATCTAGAGGAATCACATGGCTTGGCTTGGCTATTCCAAGCAGCTTCTCTCGGCTACTGGGGCGCTCGGACACACACGCATACAAGTGTGCTGGGCAGGACACAAACACACACACACGCACATGTGTATGCATACACACAGACCTACTTACATGGATTATCAGGCATAGTTACATACACAATACATGCACGTAGGCACACACGTACGCACACACACCCACGCACTCACAGAGTTGTTCTCAAAATCAAAACAGCTCCCTCCCGGACAGCTTATCTATCCTTCCCCAAACTCACATTCTCCATGCATATTGCAGGGGACAGTTGACCCGCAGACTACACACAAACATGCACACATACGCACGGTCACACACACGCACATCCACAAACGAAGTCCCACACACCAGTTTAGTAACAAAAAACGTTGTCTGTTATTTGCCTTGTGTCAATGATAGCAATGTTTTGAAAATGGAATTGAACTGAATTGAATTGAATGGCTTTATTGCCATTGTACAGTGACATTTAAAAATGAAGAGACAGGCAGGGAGCAGAAAAGACAGATGCTGCTCCTCTGGCCAAGTTTGAAAAGGAGGGGCAGAAGTGGAGTGGGTGTGTTCCCCAGGGGACCAATCACAGCACATCGTGAGTGGAAGACGTTTGAAGAGACTCTTATGTTGAAACATATGAAGGTCAATAAGAGAATAACAGAATTTATTTTATTTTATTATTTTATAAAAATTATACCTACGAATCGCTACGATGTTCTTCAATAATTGACCTCACAAGGCAGCACACAAGCTAACATGAAAATTGAAAAGTGGTGAAGTTAAGCATCTTTTTTTTGGTTGCACAAGTGATAAAAAGAAAACAGAAACCCCAAATATATTCTGGATAGACAAAGAATTTAATCATCTCATCTTAAAAGTGAAATAGTGGGGTATGCATGCATTGTAATGTTATTACTACTGTCTCGGCGTTGAACCTATCATTCTGATGTCGATTCCACTGAATAGAAAGATATGTATTGCCCACACGTGTATCTGTATGTTTAGTTCTTCTTACTCACTCACATGCATGCCCGTGCCAGCTTCACACTTATGAGAATGGTGATGTGACCTTCCCTCAGCAAAAGCAGCTGTTGTTTTAACAAGTCTACTCACACATAGAAAATGAGCACACCAAACATATCTACACTATACCCACAGAGAATGCCGGATGATCATTTTCTTAACCCTTCTCCAATGCTATGGTCTGTATGAATGAATGAACCATTGTAAAGCGCTTTGAGCACTTGGAAAAGCGCTATAAAAATGCAATTCATTATTAAAAGCTTAAAAACTAGATTTCTAATCAACTGTTTACAATAGCCAACACACTCTGATGAAGCCAGCCAAAACTCAAGAAATCTGGTATCTTGTCCAAATGTATTGCGTTACAAAGAGAAGGAGTTGTAGCTCGAGTGCCTGGAACTCAAGTGCCTGGAAATTCACTTAACCACATGAACCCTAGCATCTCTGTACTGGGGGGGGGGAATCTACAGCTCACAATGTGTTGCTACGCGAGGCATTGTGAGCTTGTAGAGCTTGTAGCTATTTTCGTAACGTAAAATAAGAACTATTTCGAAAACAATGAGTGTGTAGGCTTACAGCCACCCCACTAAATATCTGTTAAGATTCAAATTCACTTCCGTAAACAAACCAATGTCATGACACTGTTATTATCATCACACCGTAAGAAGCCTCCACATGAGACAATAATCTATTTTCTGCAACCACAGTCGCTTCCCCAGTGTGAAACTTCACAGCGTACCAACCGCAACCGGTTCAGACCGAACCAACATGTCGAAAGGTCACAATGATCCAAGAAATTAAGTCCTGCTGCCTATATTCGTGTTCATTGAAGGGCATCCCTGGAATGCAAGGTTCAGGATTCTAACACAGTCAGCTGTAGTTTCTTTCTAGACATCTGACATTTCAGTCTGGAGGAGGAATCTAGAAAAATGAAACCCCAAACCATCTCATTGAACCTGGAATGTTTCGACATGGGCCGTCCAATGCATACACATGGTCCCTATGTGTATACAATAATACAGACTCCCTACATCCCTACATCACTGGTTCTGTGGCCAGCTGTTGGGAAAGCACGTATTTATAATGGCAGTGACCCACTTTCAGGACAGCTAAACTTAGGCCTGCTAGAAATACATAGGAGCCTGCGTTACGTGCTAAGTCTGCAGTGTTCCTTATGATACGTCAAGAAGATGCACAAATTATAATTATTGCTGCTGCTGTTTACTGGCATTATTCTTGCAACCGTGTCATTCTCCAAAATTCTTTTAAATAAATGTTTAAACTGTTGTTGTTATTTTATTTTATTTTTATGTAATTGTAGAGGTGTCACATAATTAATGAGTCTCTTCGAACTTTTGTATTTTTGTACTCATGTAATCACGTAATCGAGTCATCTTTGATACCACCCCTGATCACCAGGTGGGGCTGGTAATCAATTTGTCCACACCTTTGTTATTCTGATATATAAAGATGTCATTTCCTGTCCTTTGAATGAACCTGAAGAAGACCGCAAGGTCAAAACGTCGCATTTAAAGTGAGTTGCGAGCCCTTTCTTTTTGCTATGATTCTCCTATGAACATAGTGCTGCTGTTTAACTTGACATAACATTTATTTCACTTTTAAAATGTTTTGATTTGTTGATTATTGACTTGCGTTGAATAACATAGGACCACAATGGAAACAGGACTTTTTTGTGTTATCCTCGTGCTGTTTACATGTCTGACTAATAAAGTATTCAATCAATCAATCAATCAATCAATCAATCAATCAATCAATCAATCAATCAATCAATCAATGTTTAGCTTTTAATACAAGTCTCTTCAGTTCAGCCTCTTCCATTCAGGTGTTATTTTCAGAGAGTAGAGTGAGATCTGACATCAGTAAAAATACAGAAATCCTTTTCCAAATACAGCTGATTTTAGATCAGCTATGCTCATGTCTTCAAAAAGTAATAACCAAATCTCAGACAGTAAGAACTAATGATTATTGTGAGGCTAGGCTCCTGGAGGTTTGACTGTCAGTATACTGCAGCAACACTTACCTCCCATTTTCTCTTGTGCATGAAACCTTTTTATGCTGGCTAACCTCAAGAGGTTTGTTTGGGTTCCAATAACTTGTGAAGAACATTTACCATAATCTTATTTTACTTTATTACCTCATTTTACTTTTAACACGTTGACTGCCATGGAAGTAATATTACGTCATCTCAAATCCAACGCTTGACTGCCAAAGACATAATATTACGTCATTGGGTGTTTTAGAGATTACGCTAGAGGGCGCTCTTTGCCAACCTACACTGTCTTGCCTTGACTTCGAGAGAAGGATACAACCGGAAATGACATCTAAAACATTTTCACTCCGTCCGCTACAATGTTATCAGATTTATAAGAATACATTTACCCTCACAAAAAGCTTGCATTAATCCTGGTCTCTATACTGCCTCCCCCTGGTCAGCCGGGGCGCTTGATGGAGGGGAAAGGAACTGGTTGGAATAACGTGATCCTTCCACGCGCTACGTCCTACCGGGGAAACTCCCCCCTGTCAGGTGACAAGAAGCGGTCTGCTCACTTCTCATGCATTGAAGGAAGCATGAGCTCAATTCGGGGCTCTCCCCAGGCTAGCAGAGGGAGAGTAGCGCCCAGGATTACAGCTTAAGCATTGGCACTGGGTGGCAATTTAGTTACACAAATCATCAAAAAAACATTTATCTCAGATTTCTTTTCCCAAATTGCGTTTTTGGAGAAAACAAGCTATATTCAACTGCCGTTAAATACGAGAGACTCGTCTTTCCAACGAGACATCGTTTGTTTACATCCGCGTTGAAAAAGTCAATATCTGGTCAAAATAAGGTAAAACCGCTGACAGTGGCGGATGAATTAATTAATTAATACCTGGCAATGAATGTGTTACGGTCTACATTAATCGCATTGATTAACTGAATAATTGTTAAACTAATTGAATACCAGGGTGGTGTGAAGCTTTAATCCATTTCCTAACACACAAACTTATGACTTATGACTCTACCTTCCTCGTGGGTTTCTCCTATAAAGTCAATGACCACATCAGTTGGGGCATTAAGCCTGAGTTTAGATACGGTCATAGTTGGGTGTTTCTCTGGGCAAATGTTTACTCTTCCAAGTATTTTGTGTCAGGGCAACATTGCGGATATTCTTTGAGGTGAGTGACATTTTGTATGTCCCAATGTGTGTTTGTAGGGGCGTGACTGTTTGGTCAAAATTCCAAGTTTGTCGCCAACACTGACTTCAAACCAAAGGCACAAAACAGGACATTGTTGTCAAAAATAACACTTCCCCTAACCCTGACAATCTTTACAACTTATTTCTACAATCAAGCAGAGACACGCACGGACACGGACACGGACACGGACGCACGGACGCACGCACGCACGCACACACGCACACATTTAAGCTCCAATGTGGGTTGAAATTGGCCTCTGTAGCAGGACAGAGGGCCAAGTGCCTGTTTAAGTTATAGGGCTAGGGCTTTAAAGCTGTCACTCATCTATCCAGGGTCCTGATTAATACAAATGTTTTGTGCACAACTTGTTTGCTTGGTAACTTATTAACTTTGCTGTCAAAACATCACAATGTTGTTGTTGTTTTTTCATATTGCTGATAATTTGATATATTGTGATATGATATAATTCATTTATTTATTTGCTAATTTTAAACTATTTCTTTCAGGGTCTATTTCTTTGCCCAGATGCTTCTACTACAGCAGAATGTTACATTATTGTCCGACCGGCCCAGACCTCACCTCCTCTCTCTTCTGCACACAAATTCCTCTTTTGGGCTAAACAACAGTATCTCATTCTCAAGGCTGCTCACGAAGGCCTGTGTCTTACAACTTTGATCCTCCTGGCATTATTTCAGGTTGCCTGTGTGGTTCAAAACAAAACAGTGTGTCAAAGCTCAAGGATAGGAGGTCCACCTCAGGTGGACAGGATGTCTGTGTGTAGCCTCCTGTAACCCTCAACCCTCCATCTCCTCTGTCCACTGAGAGATCACTGTATCTCTGTTTAAATCAGTATGACTTAGATCAGACCAGTGGCTCTAAAAGTGGGGTCTAGGGGGACCTTCAAGCTCTGCTATTTTCAAAACATTTGGACAAATCTTGAAAATGTAAAACATTCTGAATAAGTTTGAAAACTTTAACACTGAGTGGTTAGGGAGCCAGAGGCCCTGGTTGCCCCAGGTACGATTCCAGGCCAGGCCAGCAAATATGTCGATGAAATGAAATTTGTCCCTGAGCAAGACTCTTAACCCCTAATTGCTCACAGGCCCTCATTGGAAACAAGACCGCAAGGACTTTCATGAACGGACCTGTTAAAGGAATTATCCTTATTATAGGTCCCCTGGTACAAAATATTAGATGTAGGGGTCCTTGACATGAAAATGTTTGAGAACCACTGACTTAGACAGGTCAAAGTCCACTTCGGTATAATTTCATCCCCTCCTCTCAATCCTCAACACAGATATTGGCCCTCTTGGCCAATATCTACTGTCATTTCAACACCACACCCACTGACCAGTGACCACCAACTGTCTAAAGGTCAAAACATGCTCCATCCGACGTCCAAAAAACCCTGCCATTTCGGACGGGCTTTCCAAACTAGTTCGGAAAGTCAGGACATCTGGGGGTGCAGGAGTTCTGAGAAAAGATGAATGACGTCAATTTGTAGTCCTATCGCCAAGTTACCGGTTTAATAATTTTTTTGAACCAAATTGTGCAAAGATCTTAAATGACAGCCATCATCATTATCTACTGAAGTCTTACACCACTATTTTCTCCACAAGGAATGACAGCTCCTCTGTTGATCTCTCTCTCCACATTCACAATCAGCAAAGACTACAGCTTACATATGTCGCACTCGCTGATCATATGCCCCCGACAAATGTATTCTCTGGCAGAACAGCTCTAAGGTATATAAATGACATAGTTTAATGTTGAGCCTGAATTTTCCCTGTGGGATGAAATAGGTCTAATTATGATTCATATTTGATTGATTGATCGAGATGTTTATTGACAATGCCCATTATGTAGGCCTACAGTACAAAAATACCCTACATACATTTACACACCATCAAACCACCGTAATCATTATTATTACTGTACATGTCATTTGCGCATAATGTGAAATTAACCATCCTAACTTCAGCCCTAAATGCCTACTCTTTCAAGCCAACTGAAAAACTAAACAACAATTAAAAACCGTAAAAATACACAGTCCATCCCCATCATCTGAAACACTCATTCTTATCTTCCATTCATCAAGGCTTCAAAAGCCTATACTATGTGAATTTATGATAACACTGTGTCAACACAAGCTTCAATATGTGATAACACTGACACCCCTGTAATGTTTACAAACTCCTTCTGTGAGGTCCACAACTTGGTCATTCATGTTCTGCCGTGCTCAGTACTAGGCTGGGTTGATGTAGTAAACCTTTTGACCCCCAAAATAGGAGGGGGGGGGGTCCTGTTCTGTGACAGCCCATTGACTATTATGGTGCATGCAATTCCAATAAAAAAGGCACATATTTCCTTATTTTATATTGGTATAACTATATTTCTACCAGACAAAACATGGAGAAATGCCATGTCAAGTTTCATGTGAACCAATAACGTTTATGTTAGGGAAAGCCTGAATACCAAGAGATATTAGGCGCAGTTGTGTTGTAGTAACTGTTGAAGCTGCAAACTGTCCAGTTTCGTTTGTTCTCGTTATTCACAACATATTTGCGACAAAATAATAACTGCGTGAAAAGCACAATGAAGCTATATTTAAACACTAATACCACACATAGCCCTGTGTGAATGATAGCCTACGTTTACGAGCCTACGTTTACGATTTACATTTGGGACAGGCTGACAGGGGAGAGAGTGAGTACCGTAGCTAAAATGGGAGTTCTGTCCGTCTCTGCAGCGAGAAGCATGTGCTTCACTAGCAGTGGTGTAAAGTAACTAATTACATTTACTCAAGTACTGTACTTAACTACAATTTTCAGGTACTTTTACTTTACTTGAGTAATGTCAATTTTTCAATGCTTTTACTTCTACCCCACTACATCTCAGAGGCAAATATTATACTTTTATTCCACCACAATTATTTGAACATTGTAGTTGCTAGTTACTTTGTAGATTTTGATTACAAAACGTTGATTGACCACTTCAGCCCTATTAACATTTTGTCTATTTGAAAATAGCCAATTAACAAGCTCACAATGCATAGCAGCTTGTATCTGCCATTTTCAAAAGATTGTTACATTTGAAATCTTGTGAAATGGGGACATTCTGCATTATGAGTACTTTCTACTTTTGGTACTTTAAGTACACTTTGATACCAATACTTCTGTACTTTTACTCAATTATATTTTGAATTTACTTGTAACAGAGTATTTCTACATTGCAGTGTTGATACTTTTACTTTAAGTAAAAAATAATCAGTACTTTTTCCACCACTGAGGAAATGTAACAGTAGCTAGTTGCAGTAGTAAAGCCTACCTTGTCCAGCCTGTGTGGGCGCATGGAGCGGAGATCCTGAAGAGTAAAAGAGCCCCACAGCCAGGGAGGCAGAGTTGACTAATGCAAACGTTAATATCGCTTACTTTTCAGGACTAAGTTGCGAGCTGCAGGAAGCCACGTTGGGTAATGTGGCTTTCTATAAACGTGTGGATGCATTTAGGTGCCCCTGCCCCGAGTATATAGTTGCTCTTTTGCGCGTTTTGTGGAGGAGGGGACATTACACACACACACACACACACACACACGCACCGCCCCGCCCGCTTTACTACTATTAAAGTAGAGTAAAGTCAGTAGCATGGCCTGCCCAGCAGGTCACTGGTTTCACTCAGATGTGGGCAATAAAAAGCAAAGCCCTATCCAATTCGCGAGACGACATTAACTTCACATTGATAACATAACAAGTTTTTACATACGTTTAAAAAACAACAACACTGTCTTCCAAGAGGAGCCGCTCTATTGATATGGTAAATAGACTTAGGTAGGGTAAGTGATTTTTTTTTTTTTTTTAAGGTTAAAGCACTAATCTGATAGTAATCATTGCTACAGAGCGTTTGTTCGGTCACATGGGTCTCTTCAGCTCTTTAGTAAACAGAATATAGTATATTTGACAAAGGTGGTAGGTGACAATTTAAGCCAATCAGGAGAGAGCACTGAAAATGCATTTTCTGTAGGCCTATAAGAGCTGGTTAGACGGGAGATTTACTGAACAAACACTCTATAGCAATGAGTACTATCAGAACATAGCTATTTAATACTTATTTTAACCAAAGTAAATCACTTACCCTACCTTTAAATGCTCTGCTGGAATATCTAATTAATGTTATGTTTAGAACTCAGTAGCTCAAATCACCCTAGTTCAACGTTATTGACAGGCCTAAGCGCAGACAGTGAACAGAAATGTGATCTTTTTCCCATAAGAAGAAAAGGTTGCTGGTCTAAAGTCTCCCCAAACACAAAATGGGACCCTAAAATTCCAATTGAATAACAGTCTCTCAGAACCATATTTTATTGACAGGCAAATCATATTTAAAACAAAAGCTCAGACAATTTAAAAAATCCAAAGTTCCTCAGTCCAATAGGGTTCAAACATGGGTGAAAGCGGAGCCAGAGGAAGTGGCCAGGAGCATGGTACAGTATGTCAATCACACTGCATAACACTGTTTCTCAGCCATCATGAGCCGATCTTCAGGCTTTGCCAATGAGGGAAATAATTAACCCCTTAATTCAACTACTCTTTTTGGCACAGAGAAAACAGCAGTGAATGGTAGAAGTGACAAGGAAGGTGGCGTCTTTTCTTAAACTTTCTTACAGCTAAGCCCTGTTGGAGTGTGGTATAAACTTGCAGGTGTGATAGTGTCAGACGGAAGCAGGCAGTGTCATCCCACATGCTAGTATGTAGGACAGACTATCCACACGACACGGTAGGACCACACAATCCCCCTTAAGACCATGTACACTATTAACATTATTTACACCAGGCCTCGTTTCGGTCCAGTTATGACCCAATCCTCCCAGTCCAAAATGAGGCAGTTTGTTTTCCGCCCGCATCTTGCATCGATCGTGTACGTTGATTTAAGAGCAGAAACTCTGCTCATGAGCGATGTTGTGGAGCCGTGCGTCTCAGTAGCATGCGCTGTGGCCGGTAGAGTTATTGTCTGCTGGTGAAGCAGTACAAACAAAACTGTATCTGCCGTTTGAAATCCTATGTTGTTGTAACACTTCAAATGTCCACAGGACTTATAGATTGTGGCTTTAATAGCCACTTTACAGTTTTCAGAGCCTTATTCAACGCAGTTGAAAAAAAGAAAGGGAAAAAAAAAACATTCCCGTGTTGTCCAATGCGGTGTGACTGATACAAGTTCACATGATGTTGTCTGGTCCTTCCATCACTTGGCCTCTAAGAGGGGCTTGATTTCTTTGATGCCATGCTCCGTTGCCACGGTGATGATGTGGTCCAGGGCGTGCATGTGACCCAGCAGTTTCACCACCTCTTTGATCTGCTCCCTGTCAACACAGATGATAAGGTGATGACTTATGGGGGTAGTACACGCCAAAGGCAATCATATTTCAGAGATTTAACAAATACCGTATATAGTAAGTCCAAAGCCGTTTTGAGTGGGCATATTACAATTATTCTACTGATTACAGACACCAATTATAAACAAACTGCATTTTTCTCTGCTCATCATTCAGGCATGTAGCTGACTTTACAAATACTCCATTCCAATTCCAATTTATTCAACCCATTCTGCCCCTTGTATGAATCCTGCTTGCATTATGTTGTTCAGATAAAACTAAACAACATCACCACCCCCGTTAGATGAAGATACAAACCCACAATTGACCTAAATCATAAAGCTTTGAAGTGATATTAGGGTGTGTTTAAATTAGTTCAAGCAGTGATCAAGTGAGTGTAATCTACCTCAAAAGGTCTATTAACTCATTGAGTGCCAGATTTTTTATTTTTTTTAAACGTTTGGCAATTCTGGCACTCAATTGTACTACATATGAGTATGTAAAAGAACAAAAACGAATAAACAAAAATAATCTATATTATGTTGTCCCAGTGCCAGAGTTCTTTTCAAAGTAAAAAAAAAAGTGCTTAGGAAGCGAGATACAGCCTTTTTCAGTTATACGTTAAACAAGGAGTGGATGGAGCTGCAAATCTTCAGATAATGATATCTTGGGTTCTGAACATGTTTAAAAAAAAAAAAAAAAAAAAATCTTTATTTTTTACTATTTTTTCAAAAACACGTCAAACACGTCATTGGCACGTTGCGCCATAGCGGTAAAAACACGTGAAACACGTTAATGGCACTCAATGAGTTAAGCCTATAACATAACTAACGCTTCAGCCTATTGCCAATGTATAACTTTTGTTACAACAAACTATACCACTAGAGGGCAATATAACACAAATGATTTGACTGTAGCGAAACATGAATGACTTTAAAGCAGCAATTCTCAAACTATAGGCAGAGTGGAGTATACACAGTATACTGTAGTGGTCCCGATTCCCTGACTCTACAGTCTATCCAAAATCCAAGTTCCACTACAACCAATCCAGGTGTGAACCCCTACTATAACACCCCACCCCCCCCACCCCACCCCAACAGCAGGAAAACCACTGACTTGGCCGCGCGTCGCTCAATGTCGGAGCCTCCTAGGCTGGAGCGGTACATGCAGCTGGCCAGGTGGGTCAGGAAGCGACAGAACGGCTCAAGCTGGGGCAGAGTCTGTTGGCCCTTCAGCCCTGAGAACCAGTGTGCTGGAAAACACTCCACCACCTGCAGGGACAAGAGGTGGAAGTTAATGGGTTGAAAAGAATACTTCACGCACATTTATTTCATTGCACTCTTTATTGTCTTATGGTATGCGTGTGCCTAATGGAGTCCCTGCTGACATTACATTAAATGTTTTAATATTGCTCTTACCAAATTAATTGTGAGTAATTGATGACAGTTTGCTTCAATTAATTGTGTGGAAACAACTGGCAGATATGCACGTCTCTGTGTGTGTGTGTGTGTGTGTGTGTGTGTGTGTGTGTGTGTGTGTGTGTGTGTGTGTGTGTGTGTGTGTGAGTGTGTGTGTGTGTCCTTGTACCTGCTGGCACTTGTGTACACTGTCGTCTACAGCGTCGTCAGTGGTTTGCAAGGCAGAGAGGATGTATCTGTTGAGAGTGCTGTCCAGAGCCAGCTCCCTCAGAGAGGAAGTGGACAGAATGCCCTCCCATTGCAGGATGTTAGCCAGGAGCTATGCACAGAGACAGTAACATTCAGAACCCAAAGCATGCGGCACTGCATTCCATGGATTCAATAATAGAAATGGACAATCTCTCTATTTTCTCTTTATACATGAAAAGTGACTTCAGCTTTTATAACCATTAACCTTTCAATTCCATTTCTCAAAGAAATCACAAATTTGGTTTATTTCTTTTTGCAGCCATTCTTTTGTTATAGACTTTATAATTGTATCATCCACGTATATCAGCACCATGAGCTGAATATAACTACTGTATGTATCACGGTGTCATCACAAGTAATATGCTGACAGCCATAGATTAGTCCTTAAGGTCATTGATAAACAATATCACCCTGTCTAACTCCTGTTACGCTCATAAAAAAGCTCATTACCATTTTGGTTTAAATGATAAAACAGACTGGCTTTTGATTCACATTTCTTACCTTGACGCATGACCAGAACTGCCTCTGGTAGAATAGGTATGGGCTGCCATTCTTGTTCTCCAACACACTGTGGAAAAGAAATGCACACAGGGTTAAAAGATCAGTCACCAAGTGCCTGCTGTTCAGCTGGGAAGTCGCAAGATTTTATATCAAATTTATTTAAATATACTGCATCTATTTTTAGATTGGTCTTACAGCCAGCAATACAGGCAGAATCGAACCGGGGAAGATCTTGAGACTACACGGTCAACACACTATCCGGACATCTACAGGTGACCCCAGCCCATTAACACATTATTTGAGTGGATGGATAGCTTACTTTTTAGGGTAGAGTGGTAGGAAGACATCTTCGTCAAGCGTCCGCCTGATCCGCAAGACCACCATCTTCAGAAACTCCTGAAAAACGAACAGCCCAAAGAACTCAAGGTGAGAACAATTATGTATCTTGTCATGGGGAAACCAAAAACTGATGTGGATATGAAATGCACGTTCCGTTTTATATTCATTAATTTGGTTTGAGGACCTTGCAGTATTTTATGATTCAATACATATTCTAGAAGAAGGCCGATGCACACCTCAAGGTTGGTGAAAGGTGCGTAGGACAAAACGTGCATATGTTCAGAAAGGGATCTCTGATAATGACAAAAGAAAAGGACGCGTACACTATTCGACGTTTCAGTCGTTAGAACTTCATCAGGACAGACAACCTTTGTCTGTCCTGATGAAGGTCTAACGACCGAAACGTCAAATAAAGAAAAAGAATGTGCACGTTCCAGACAGTGTGCAGGTCCTCTTCTTTGAGGTAATTATTCAATATATCAAATGCTCAAATTTCTCTTGAATTTCACCATTAATATTTTGTTTAATAAAAATCTAAATTAAAGAGATGCATTCAGAATAAAAAACTAAAATGAGCCCTAACGGTATATCTACTATATATCGTCAATAGTCTAATACTTTAATCTTTTTTTGTTATTTATTATAACTTTACATTTCTGTTATTGGATGAATTAAACGTAGCGTATTATGCGCATGGCATACTATCAGCATGCCAGCAGTAGCTGTTCAGTACCTGTGTGTAGCGGTTGTCCCCGTGCAGCACGGTGGGGTAGCCCTTTATCAATCTGTGGATGAAGGCCACCAGCCTGGCTGTCTGATTGCTGGACAGGGGGTCCCATACCTGCTCTGCCAACACTGAAAAGACCAAAAAAAAGGAGTAGAGTTTCATTTCTATTCCGTACGGTCACTAGTTTTTATCACCATGCCATCCACATTAAAAAGTGCCTAACTTTGATCAAACATGAGAAGCAACATTTTTTTTGTTGAGGTAAACAGCAACAATAATGGTGGAAATACAGTGGGTTGTTTATGTTTGGTTAGCACTGTTTGGATTCATTACAAGTTTACAACTTAACTCAGCATTGCTGCATCAATTGCACCACTTCACTGGCGTGCAAGGGCGTTTGCTGTGCCCAATATTACTAGTCCACAGCGGTCACGATTTAAATTCCATTAGATTAGATAATTAGCTGGATTAGCTCCATATGTGACCTTCCCCTTCACCGTAGCTCCAGGACTCTATTACATAGCATTGCCATCCAGAATTGGGAGGGTTGGGTGAAACGATCTATTTTTGACCTATTTCCGAACGTTGTAGTTCAGGTGTGTCGGACTTGTCATGTTTTTGACAGAATGTGCCAAATTTAAAACAGAATCGCGTTCCTGATTTGCTGCCGAATTCGGTTTTACTAAAGGCTATGTTTTGTTTTTTATATGTACGGTGAAAATATCCATTGAGAAAAATATCCATACGTGTGTGGTCAAGGCCTGAAAGCTAATGTTTGGAATAGTACTGTATATGATTATGAAATGGTATATGATTTGCTAAGTGTTTGATTCTTTACCTGCCAGTTTGGAGAGGATGACCTTCTCCACCATGGCGGGCAGCAGGTTGATGTCCACATCCCCCTTCTGCAATCTGCTGGGCTCCTCGCAGCCATAGAACAGCAGCGACTCAAACCACAACATGTACTCAAAGTTGGCACACTTCGCCTGGCCAGGGACAAACAAGGAGGTTATTTTAAACTTGAAAAGAATGAAAATAAAACGCTATAATCAGAGAGAAGGTGAAGTAGGGATGGAGAGATCTTTTAATCATTATCCAACACTAAGGGCAGTTATCTTTGCCATTCATTCTTATATCAGCATCAGTTTCGTTTATGTGATGACTTAATGTTCTGGAGAACACATTACGAAATTGATTACTGATTACTGAAACTGATTACGAAAACAATCAACACACAGTGTGGCAAAGTCAAACCCCTGTTTTAACCCATAACCTTCCTCCAAAGTACATGCCTGGCTTTTGTTTTAGTCTTGAAACCTGATCTCATATGATTCCTGTAGCCAAGCAACTGTGGTTATTTACTTTTATCAGCGAATACTAATATTAGGTGCCTATATACAAGGTGCAACCCTAGTCAATATAAACACACCTCAAGAGGACTCCACGTGATGAGCTGCAGGCGGACTAAGGGGTTAAAGAGTTTGGGCAAGCACAAGCCGATGTAAGCGTCTCTGTAGCAGTCTGAGAACTCTCTCCTCCACACCTCGAAACGAGACTTTATGCAGTCAAGAGAATGGAAATCCTCCAATACATCCTCAAACACCTTCTTACTCTCCCGGATGATGCGATCTGGATGGAGGAGAGTTTAAAGTCTTATTATACAGACAGTACATGCATGACATCACAGCTGTTCAATACAGACAAAAAAATAGGCAGATTTCTGTCTCATAGCAAGAGATTTAAATAGGTCTGATGTACGTATTTAAGTCTTAGAAAGTTTTTGCGTGACGTTGGCAAATGCAAGAATAAATGCGTATGTGTCTGATCCCACGGCTCACCTGTCTCCATGTTGAAGCTGGTGATGTCAGTGGTGGTCTCCTCATCGTCAGACGAGAAACCCTCCTTGTGCTCGGCTATCTTTGCGTTCTGCTCTCTGGCCTGACGCCTCCGAGTTCTACACTCGACCACAAAAAGGTAAGACAAACATCATTATTATAGATTGTGTTTTCTAAAATAGTTTTGGTTATTTTATTTATGGTAATAATTCAATTATTTAGCATACTGCAATACTATACTCCTTAACTCTTTGACTGCCAGAGTATTTTCATAAAGTACTCCCCCAGTGCCAGCAATTTGTGTTTTTTTATTTTTTGAATTTTTTTCATGAAAATAATTTAAAGACACATAATTTAAAGGCACAGCACAAATCCGCCACTAGAGAGCAGCACATGACAGCTTGATCAGGTCGTTGGGTCACTGTCACCCTTCTTGGGAGATTAGACAGGGAAAAACATGAAAACGGATGTGACGTAGTCCCAGATTGTCTGATCGGCCAAAATTACGATGTGATACACGACGGCGATGACTGATCGTCACCCAGACCATAGATTATAGAAGAGAACCTGTCCGTTTGTCTGTTATACCGTGTGAAAAACCGTTTGTTTACCCATTCTAGACGAAAATGACCGGGGAAAAAAATCAAAAACCGGAAACGGAATCCAGGTCATGAAACCGGATGCAGATGTGGGTGAAGTAAGTGGAACTCGAAAATAACATTGAATAATAAGCAGCATAGCGCAATCAGAGATTAAACAATGAACGCGCGTCCAGCGCGTCGAACGCGTCGACGGCCAACTGGACAAAGTAGCACTTGACGCGTTATCGCGTCGTCCGCAGTCAAAGAGTTAACTGCACAAATAATTGTGGAAATCAGAAGATAATAATTGGAACAATGCTGGGTTTATGGAGATTTATAGCTCTCAAGTACAAATCCCAGAAACATTTCTGTGACCGAGTCAATTTACAATTCAGGCACTTAGCAAATACTCCTATGCAGAGGCCAATTACAAAAGCACAAGAGTAAGAGGGTTGGTTAAGTGTCAAGTAAATGTGAGTGCCAATGAAAAAGTGCAACAAAGTAAATAGGAAAAGACATCAAACCTAGCATCTGCCTGAATTACTTAAGCTCAGCGGGCAGCCGTGGACAAGCAAAATCTATCTAAATAACATGAACAAGTACCCTGCATAAATATGGATAACATAACTAGTATCTAAATAAAGAGACACTGAACTGATAAAAAAAATATATATATATTTAATGAACTACCGTCGCGCCTCCCGTTCAGCTATCCTCCTCTGGCGACCATGCTCCTGGTAAGCCTTGCGGTCTCGACCGAACGAGTCCATGTTTTGAGGAGCCAGGAGAGCCTTACCTGGAAGAGACAGGAGTTAGAATAAATGTTAGAATCAAGACCAAATACGCCTGCAACCACATTATGTTTTACTGTAATTTTAACTTCTTTAATGTAGTGTTTCTTCTTCTTTATTATGATTTTTCTATTTGTTTTCTACCTTTAAACAATTTAAATAGAGCTTCCACCAATGTGCAACACACACTGGTCATTTACAAAATAAATATAGGCTAATAAATGCTTGTTCAACCCACAAATTACATTAAAATACCAACCTAAACACACAAACCTTTCAAATACACCGCCTGCAATAAGTCCATATAGGCTTTGGCACACCCACTTAGAATAATATACATTTCAGGATGTCATTTGTTTTTAAGCCACTTACCTTGCCTTTGGCTTGCTACACCTTACAGTGCAATGTGACAGTGATGTCACATCACAAACAAATCATTACTTAGTGAACGATCAATCGCCACCAGAATGAACTGAGGCTACTGTGCCTTGAGCCGAGTGTGTGAGTCAGCCACAAGGAAAGTAAATAGGGGACCCGCACTCGCACACACACACACACACGCACACACACATACTATCTCTCACACAGACACTTGGAGTCTCTCATGGGGCAAAGATGAGAGGAATAGCGAGCAGTGAATGGGTGTCTCTCTCTCTCTCTCTCTCTCTCACAGACACACACAGAATCAACGAGGCCGTTCAAATAAATAATAAAAACCTTCAAGATGGACTGACTTGAAAGGCTTGCAAACTCCGCCGATTCATCTTTAATATCATCCTGTCTTCTCTGGACGAGTCGGGAAGCCCGTTGCCTTAGTAACTGGTGCATGGCGGCCTCCAGCTCCAGCACAGCGGGCACCTGAAAAGATATGATGCCTTCTGTGACCTCTGAACCCAACAGAAGGTGGGGCGCCGAGTCACAGGGACGTCCTATTTGGTTGAGGGCATGAGAGCGATGTGATGGATGTAGGTAGGTGGGGTCAGGAATATAATGGGCGAAAACAAGCCCTGGAATCTCAAAATGCCCCCCCCCCCCCTCTGACTGCCTCCTAGGCTGTGGGTGCTCAGTTACAGTCAATACTTAGTATTAAAAAACACCAGATAAAAAGATACGCCTTCATGAAAGAATGATTCCCTGATGAAGGCTCTAGCCTAAAACATGGACCAGGGCAATTAATTTCCCAAACAACATACTGTACATTTGCTACACTGTAATGCTGAAAAGCACATTCTGGTTCATTCTTAAAATTTTGTTCTGATTGATCTATTAAGGATCTGTGATAACATCCATCACAATGCTCTTTGTTTCGACCAACAAAGACACTCCGTTGACTACAATATGCGGTTCTGCTCTGTTGGACTGTGGATGGGAATCAAATGGACATTGGTGAGGTAAAAGCCATGCAAGCCTGCAGCCACTCCACTCCTTGTGCAGTTGCCACTTAGCCGCTGTGGGAGTTAGGACCAAACTAAGTGATCCTGTTAGCAATGAGTTATCAATTACTTTTATTATAAAAGCACTTGAACACGCACGTCATATTGTTACAGTGATCCTGGGTAAAGATCAGGGATTCCACCAGACCTCGCAACTACGAGGGATATCTATTGGACTCTTGAACAACTTTGCATCAATCCACTTTTTTTTAATAATGAACGACTGACATAAATAGCTTAAAGGGATAGGCTTCTGAATTAGCTCAATCATCTGCTGATCTGTCTGATTCATCACGGACTGAGAATAAAAATGTTAATTATATTTGGCTGGTCAAATACTGGAAGCATAAATCATTAGAATTTCTTGGCAGACTTTCAGCAAACCTAGTGCAAGTTAAAGGTTCTGAGAAATTATATAAAAGTCAAGGGAACATATTTGAGCTCTGGGGCATGGCATCTTTCAGAAACGGTTTCTTTTGAGCTCAGACGCATGGGCATTTAACATCTCAAAAACCAACACTCGCTAAAATCGTTTTGAATTGACCAAATGTACTCTCAGCTCCCCGCATAATCAGATCAAGGTTCCTTAGAAAAATCCTAAACTATCCCTTTAAAGTCATGGTCATAAATCATTAGACACAACACTACGTAATACAACAGATAGTTTCTCCCTTACCTTTTCACCCAAACACTCAAGCAAGTCTCCAACATACCCTCGCATCTCTTGCAAGAATTTATATTGCTCTGCATTGTCATTGGACGAACCCTCCAGACGCTGTATGGCACTTCCAGAGGAGGATAGCTCTTCACAGATCTGCTCATAGCGCTTGGTGTTAGCCTCGTGGCCTACGCGCATTTGGTTGAGCCTACAAACAACACGGCACACAGGAAACAAAGACTGTGAGCGAGCTGGATGGGGGTGTGGGATTCAGAGTGTTATCTCCGTTATTGATCTCTAAATGAGTGAGTGTGGTGTGGTCTGGCTTGTTGTGCCTATTTTGGTGGTGCGGATATAATAGGAAGCTGAAGGTGAAAACGCACTTGAGGACAATTAACAGAGTGGGTACAGTAATCATAGTGGTGCTTCAAAAAGAGTACTAGTAAAGAATAAGAGTCCTAGAACAAAAACTTCCCAACGTATTGTGGGGAAATCAAGCTCCAGAGTTTGCAATATATAATGTGTGGTATTCTCTTGGTTTTCTAGTTGACTTCTTCAGCGCTGATTGAAAAGCTAAAAACAAAAGTCAGAAAACACACATCCGTAACAAACCGTTATTGAAGCCTGGTTCCAGAATCTGCAGGTAGCTGTGCTGGGTATGGGTCTAATGATGTGTGGTGAAGAGCATGGTGGCTCGAAACATTACGTCTCACAGTGCTAATAAATCTGACACACTTTGTTTCACACTTATTGCTTTGTCCAGCACCTGTCGTTTTTAACTCTCAAGTGTGAGTGTTCTCTCCATTTTTAGCCGTGTGGGACTCACACACAGGAACTCAGCACATTTAACAGGCAGCAGCAGCAGTTGGTGCTGAGGGACTGACAGTAGTAGTAGTAGTAGTAGTAGTAGTAGAGGGTTTGGCGAGAGTTGCTGCTCTACATACCTGTCCCTCAGGCGTTTCTTTACCAGATCAGAAGAGACAGGGGTCAGGTCACCGCTAGGAGCCCTGTAGGGCACGCTCTGGCCATTGTCTGTCTGGCCAGGAGGCCTACTGCTGCCCTGCGGAGCCGGGTAGGTGTAAGGCATACTGTAAGAGGGTCCATACGGCTGGCTATCGTAGGTGTTCTGGTAGTACACAGTGCTTTCCTCTGGTTGGCTGCTCGGGACTTGGACCTGGTAGGGGACCCACCACACGGCAAAAATCAGACCGAATGTTCTCTGCCGATAATAGACGTATAGACACTGGAATACCATGATACCACCTGCTATGGCAAAATGACTTCCTAAGTAAAAGTAACAACTCCTTAGCAGATATTGCGGATAGTTATTAACCATTTGAAAATTTCAAACATTTAGGTTAGTGAATCCAAAACAACAGGACCACTTGACTGCCATATTATAGCACTTATTTAATTCAGATAATAATGTAAACTACTGTGCAAGTGCTCTTTAATTCTGTCTCGGTCAATAACGTCAAGGTTGTGCAAGACCCGTTATTGTACGAGTGTCGTCAGCGTGGCTCACCTGGGGGATGCTGATTCCCTTCCTGATCTGCTCCCGTTCCCAGCGGCTCAGCTCTTCATCGTGACCCGTATCCAACGCCTCGTCATCACTGCCCTCGATACCTGAGCGCACCAAAAGAACAAAGCAACCCTGTTATGTATACATGCTCACGCCGTGACAAAAGCATCCTGTAGGCTGCACAATTTGCAATGCAGACACATTTTGGAAACCTAATAATAACAATAATATTATTGGACAATCTGCAAAGCTCCAGTAATAGAACCAAAGGGAAACCACTGATGGTTTCAACACCAACCAATCTCCTCTGCGATCTTCTGCCGCTGGCTCTTGTTCTTGACCCCACTGAAGCTGATCCTCTTCTCGTCCTCGTCGTCATCGTCACTGGCATCGTGGTCTTCCTCCCTTAGTAAGCGTTTCTTAGGGGCCTCAGTCTCCACCAAGGGGGCGTCGCCCCCCAGGTCCCTGGCCAGCTGCCGGCGCTTCCTGGCAGCGTGGATGAAGGCTGCGTCAGGGATCTCCCCTGGAAGTAGGACAGAAAGTTTTGTCTGTTCATTCAGAAATTATCCACACAGGCAGAGGGATGAATTGCAATAACTTATTGTTTATAATATATATATATATATATATATATATATATATAAAAGACTTTAAAATGTTCAAACAAAATGAACCCTGAATGTTTTTTTCCCCTCTCTACACCAAATCTCGTTGTTGAAAATAGCTGATCTACAAGCTCGACATGGTGTTGTGAGCTTGGAAATACCAAACAAAAAATGAGACTAAACAAAACAAACAAATCAATAAGCTGCATTGATCCGTTACTGCACAGATGTACATAGGAAGTTTAGATATGCGTGCAATTACTTCGCCATGCAGTCTATTACTATACCCCTAATTCTGCACATTCCCCATTGCTACCATCATTGCTGATGATGTTGCAGTATGACTGAGTGACAAATAAACCCCCACTTGATTCTTGTAGATGCCAATGACTATCTAAATGTGAATATTAATTGATGAGAAAGTCAATATTGTGCATTGATGATTAGATATCTGTAATAGCAATTAATTTTATGTCCCTGTGTGTAATAATTAGTTTTTAACCAGTTTAACCAGTGCCAACTTCATCCATTTTTTCCCCTCATATTTCGGCCCTTTTATTTTTTTTCCCCTGTCAGAAATTGCAAAGAATTGCTGTGTGCTGTGGGGCATGCATCTGCTACACCTGTTTCTCAAATAAAAAGAAGTTGATGTCTTACTCATGGTGTTTTTTTGGAACATATTGTAGTGGTAGATCTCGGCTTACAGTTTGGAATAAAAAGTGCTCATGGGCTAGAAGAGGTTGGTCACAACTGCTGTAAAAAAAAATCCGAAGAAGAGTACACCCAGAAATCACGTGATCAAAAAAAAAAAGATCGCCTCCTTTCATGTTAAAGGATTCACAGAAGTCAAATTTTCTCAGATTTCGGTTGTTTTCTAAGTGTTTTGCAAAAAACAAGCCACATTCAACTCTCTGGAATGGAGGATCGTGGCTGGATCGTGGCTGGGCATTCCCCCCCGATTCTACCGGACCCCCGTACGTGTAATGAGCCGATCTCTGTGAGGACGGCAGTCACAAAGAATATTCCATGATTTTTGAAAGGTACAGTAAAATCGCCGTTTTCGTTGGCAAGGGGACGGTAGACAGATGAATTAATTAATTCCTGGCAGTGAATGAGTTAATGTACATTTTGCATGAGTGTTTCGTGTCCTGCGGTAACAGCAACCTTGTTGATACGAAACACATGATAAGCTTAGTTACAACAGGCTCATGAATGAGCTCATGTTTGCATGTCTTACCAGGTCTAAGGGTGCTGAGGGAAGACGGTGTGTTAAAAGTCCCAGCAATGGGGTTAGCCTTGGGGGCCTGACTGTGAGCCTGGCCCCGAGTCTGACTCCTTGGTGCCTCCGCCAGTTCGTCGATACCGTCCACCTCCATCTCCTCCTCGCCCTGCACACTGCCCGCTCTGCTGCTGGGCTCATCTTTAACTTTGACCAATGGAAGCTGGGATAGTGCAGGATCTGGACGAACAGAACACACACACAGTCAAGAGACAAGTTAACCTCTTTAGTATGAAGTATTTTCATACGGTATACATACATCTATCATGAAGTTACAGACTCCCACACAAAACGGTTCACCTTAACATTTCTGCGGGACCTCACTTTATTACCTAACAGTGACATGCCTACATTGCAGTGGTGGAAAGTAACTAAGTACATTTACTTAAGTACTGTACTTATGTTTTTTGAGGTATTTGTACTTTACTTGAGTATTTCCAATTTCCAATACTTTTTTTTTTTTATAACTTTGTTTTTATTGAGGATACTTTCAAACAGTTACATATATCACTTCAAAAAATAAAATAATACAAAACATAAAAGTCAGACAATTACACATACTTAAAGACAAACAAAAAATAAATTAAAAATATAATAAAGTAAATTAAATAATGATAACCTTTTTGAGGGTGCGCATGTACCTTATTTCCTCCAGTCTCACATCTCTCCTTTTTGGAGTATATATATCAACCATTTCTCCCATCTTTTTTCATAGAGATCTTCCCTTATTCTCAGTTTGAATGTTAACTTTTCCATGTCCTGAATATTGTCCACTATGTTTCTCCACTGTTTATAGTCCGGTGTATCAGTCTTGAGCCAGTTCCTGGTGATAGCCTTTTTCCCCGCCGTCAGGAGGATTTTGGCTAAATAACAATCTCCTGGATGTACAGTTCCTTCCATTTGACCCAAATACAATACAAGACAAGTACATGGAATTTCGTAACCTAGAACCTCACATATGGTTGAGTGCAGAGTTTCCCAAAAAGGTTGAATTTTTGTACAATTCCAGAAGACGTGTGTATGATTGGAGTTAATGTTTCCACAATTTCTCCAGCATGACTGTTGTTTTTTAATTTGTTTACTCTTAATCTGGGGTGTGATGAAATACCGAATCTGATTCTTCCATATAAATTCCCTCCATCCCTTTGATTGTGTTGTTGTCTGGTGCATTTCCCACATATCATGCCAAGTCTTCTCTGGAATATTCTCACCCAACTCTTTTTCCCATTTATTCTTGACATATATTGTTGAATGTTTTTTTGATTCCATCAAACATGAATATACTTTAGATACAGTCCTGGGTACAACCTCACCATATGCCCGTATAAAGAGTTTTATTATCGGATGTATTTCACCCTCTGCTATTTTAATTCTTTTATTGTAGTAGTCTCTCATTTGTAAGTATCTAAATAAATCTTGATTTGCCAAATTGTACTTGTTTTTTAATTCTTCAAAACTTTTCATTTCATTTTTCTTAATCAACAGGCATATGGTTGTTATACCCAGTTCTGTCCATTGCCTGAACCTCAGGTCCAGCACTCCAGGTTTAAATGCCCCATCGTATGCAATCCATTTCAGCAGGCCAATCTCTTTTCCCAGTTTCAATTGTTTTACAATAGAGTACCATATATTTAAAGTATAGCTTGTTATTGGATCTAGATCTACTTCACTCTTCACCCCCGCCGGAACCTCCTTTTCTCCAATACATGTTTGAATCGGGAATGCAAACCCAGGTGTCTCAATATCCTTCCACTTAGCTGTATAATCTGCACTACACCAGTAAATAAGTGGCCGTATTTGTGCTGCATGGTAATATTCTCTCAAGTTTGGGAGAGCCATCCCCCCTTTATCTTTAGGTAACTGCAATGTACTGTATCTTATTCTAGGCCGTTTTCCTTCCCATATAAATCTTGATATAAGTTTGTCCCATTTAGTAAACTGAGCTAGTGGAACCGGCACAGGTAAAGATTGAAACAGATATAGTAGGCGTGGCAATATGTTCATCTTCACTGAACATATCCTATCACTGAGTCCCATTGGATAAGTAGTCCACCTTTCTATGTCTTTTTTTATATTGTTGTCAATTTCTTCATAGTTATTTTTGTATAGTTTGGATAGATTTTTAGTAATATTTATGCCTAAGTATTTAATTGATTTTGCTCCCCAATTTATGTCCATGTCCTTAAGTTTTTGGTCTGGCGTGCAATTAAGCAAGAGAATCTGAGTTTTGGTTTTGTTCAATTTATAACCTGAATATGAACTGAATTGGTCCAGGGTCTGTATCAGATGTTCAAATGAGGACAATGGATTTTTTATGTATACCATTACATCATCTGCAAATAGACTTATGACATGCTTATGGTTATTAATTTCTATACCTTTTATTGCTTCATTTTGTCTAATCATTTGAGCCAGTGGTTCTATGAAAATCGCGAAGAGCGATGGTGATAAATTGCACCCCTGTCTGCAACCTTGTTCTAGCTCAAATCTATCTGTCAGTGAGCCGTTTACTTTTATTCTGGCCGTTGGCTTGGTATAAATTGACTTAATACATTGAATCGCCTTTTCTTGAAACCCAAATTTCTCTAATGTTAGGAATAGAAACCTCCAAGAAACCTTATCAAAGGCAGAGGCTGCATCTAGGCTAACCACTGCTGCCGGTGTTTTGTTTTTATTAATTTTATGCATAATGTGTAGCGTTCTTCTAATGTTGTCTTGTGTTTGCCTGCCTGTAACAAAGCCAGTTTGATCTTCGTCTATCAGCTCTGGTATGATTGACTTAAGCCTGTCAGACAGAATCGAGGTATAGATTTTATAATCAACATTCAGCATAGAAATTGGTCTGTAATTCTGGCAATATGTCCTATCTTTATTTGGCTTAGGCAAGACTGTTATTACAGCTTCCTTCCAGGAGGGGGGAGTAGAGTCATTCTGTTTAACCCAGTTACAAGCTGAATGCAGGATTGGAGCTAGTTCTTTAGCAAATTTTTTATAGAATTCACAAGGGAACCCATCCGTTCCAGGGGCCTTAGCTGTTTTTGATTTCCCTATGGCTTTAGTGATTTCATCTATAGTTATTTCCTCTGTTATTCTCTTATTTTGTGTTTTGCCAATGTTGGGTAAATCCAACTTATCTAGGAAATTCCTGGTGTCTTCTTCGGTGGAGGTGGGTGTTTGAGTATACAATTCTTTGTAGTAATCCTTAAATATATTTTCTATCTCTCCTGGTTTGTATTTTAATTGATTTGTTTCGGGGTCATGTAATTTATGAACTGTTATGTCTGCCTGTTGTTTTCTTAGGCGTCTAGCCAACAGCTTTGCCGCCTTGGGGCCTGTTTCATAGTAGTTTTGTTTTAAATATCTAGTTTTCATCTCCACCTCTTGTTGAAGAAGATCACCTATCTTTTTCCTCACCTCTGACATTTGCTTATGTATTCTATTCTCCGCCTTTAATTTGTGTTTTTGTTCCAATATTTTTAGTTCACTTGTTAGTTGTTTATATTTTGCTATCCTTTCTTTTTTAATTCTACTTGCAGTTGCAATAAGTTTTCCTCTAAGAACAGATTTTAAACAGTCCCATAAAATTGCCGGATTAGTTTCATCATTAATATTTTCAATCAAATAATTTTCTATATCTAATTTGATTTGTTCTACAACTTGGTTATTATTCAATAGCCCAACATTCAGTCTCCATAACGTATTCCTCTTTCTGTCTGACAAACAAACTCTCATATACACTGCACTGTGATCAGACACATCAGCTACTCCAATATAACAGTCCTGAATTAGTTCCCTGTTTTCTTTCTGCGTGTAGAAATAGTCTAGCCTGCTATATACAGAGTGAGTCTGTGAATAATGGCTATAGTCCCTTTGTAAGGGATGGAGATCCCTCCAAACGTCTATAAAACCCATTTCCTCCCATGCATGTTTCACTAATTTTGATATAGATTTCTTACTTCTATTTAGGCTGGTGGTATCCAGGTTATAATCAATAATCACGTTCTGATCCCCTGCACACCAACATACCCCTTCTGTTTCCAGTGCTATAGTATCAAATAACAACTTGAAAAATTGTTTATCGCTTTCCGGTGGCGCGTATATATTTACCAGTGTTACTTTTGACTCATCAATCGTTCCTTTGACAATGATGTATCTTCCCTCTTTGTCTCTTATTTCTTTTTGAAACTCAAATTTAACTTGATTGGAGATTAAAATTGCAACCCCTCTTTTACGTGTGTTAGTATGTGAACTGTAATAGGTATGTTTGTATCCAAATTTCTTCAATTTTTCATGCTCTGTTCGTGACAGATGAGTTTCTTGCAAAAAGTTTATCTGTGTCTTTTCTTTTCTAATCTTAGTCATAATCTTAGCCCTTTTGACTGGGTTTCCCAATCCATTAACATTCAGAGACATAAGTCTAATCTCTTGTTTTGTATTCATGTATGGTTATATAAAAGTGGTACGAAAATTTGGTCATGGCGTTTCCCCCCTAGGTTATTACTGCGGTCACATACAAAGTTATTAATGATCAAAAACATAAAATACACAAACATCAAGTAGTATCCTTCAGTTGTATCTCGAAATGAGAACAAAAACAAAAACATCTTGGACCTCCAAAAAGAGTTGTCAACTTCCCTCCTCCCCCGTTGACCCCCTTCTGTTTTTGTGGGGGAAAGCCCTTCATTAAGGAGGGGCCCCCATCCAGTATTGATTACCCCAAAAGGATTACCCATACTAGGTTGAAAGCTGTTCTGCTTCCCTTCAAACCAACCAAAACATTTTAAGATATTTCCCAGTGACAGAAAAAACTAAACAAGTTATGCTATATATATTTTCAGACCCAATTAGTCTCCAGATTTAACCGAGCGTCGGTGCACCCGCGCTCTTAAAATTAAAGCATCCCCCTTTCACCCCCCCTCCCTCCCTCCTCCAATTATACACACACACACATTCGCCCACACACACAATCACACCCACCCTCCCATACCGTCTCCTTATTTTCTTTTTCTAACTTTCCGTTCTCTCTCCTCACCCCCACCTTTCTGTCTATTTTCTTCCTACATTCCTCAAATTCTTCTCTCTCAGCTGGCTGACTCCTTGCTCGAAGCGTCCACTCACACACTCACTCACAATCACACACACACACACACACACACACGCACACCCCCCCCCCCCCCCACCCATTTGTACACATCTTAACGAGGAATGTACATGTTTAACACTCCACGCTAACATTAATTGACTTCAGTTATTTCTTTTCCACATTATTAAACTCACGTCGTTGGATTACATGTCTGATAAAAAGTTAACGTCGATAATTCTGCAGCCTTCCTCTCGCGCGCTGTGCTGCCTCCGTGGTTCGGTTCCTTCTTTTGTCGACTCTTATCCAAGAGGCGAGTTTGGCTGCTTTGAGATTCTCAATAAGAGTGGCTCTTTTTTCTTCCTCTCCCGCGACGCCATCATCGCCATCTCCTTCTGTGTCGCCCTCGCCGCCGTCCTCTGCGCCCTGGTTCCTCACTCCTCTCCTACGCATGTCCATGGCTGCATCCTCGGCGTTGTAGTAGACAACTTTCCCAGTTTCCCAGTGGATATGCAGCTTGTCGAAGGGTGTATTGAAGCGAATGTTCTTTTCTTTTAATGTGCTCTTAATTGTTGCAAATGATTTTCTTACTTGCATCACCCTTTCAGAGTAGTCATGATCAAAGTAGATTCTTGTTTCGCCGAATTTCACTATTTTCTTCCCCCAAGCTGCTTTCAGTACCTTCTCCTTCACATCGAATTGCTGGAAGTTGATGATTATTGATCTCGGTGGTTGGTCTGGGTTACGTTTCGGTGCCAGTGCCCGGTGGGCACGCTGTATTGACAAATCAGTGTCAATTGCCAACTCCTGTTTTAGCCATTCGGCCATGAATTGTGCCATCGATTCACTCTCTGATTCAGCTTCTTCTTTCATATTATAGACTCTTAAATTATTGCGTCTTTGCCTGCATTCCAAGTCGTCTATTTTAATCATCATCTTATTTCTCTCTTCCAGCAACTCCTGTAGTGTTTGGTTAACTGCTGTGCTCCACTGCTCCACTTCTTCTGCGCGTTCCAACGCGGCTTCCATTGTAGTTTTCTGTTCTTCAATCACCGTGTTAACGTGGGTGAATTTCTGATTAATGTCCACACTGAATCCGGTCAGTTTACTGTCCATCTGGGCTGTAATTTCTTCTTTGAATGATCTCAGGTCTTCCTTCATTTCTTTCCGAAGTGCCGATATCTGATTACTGATCCCATCCAAACTAGCCTGAAGTGTGTCCATGATTTGTTTGTTAGCTTCGGGTGCTAGCGCACGCTCCTCTTCGTCTCGTTTCTGGTCTTTTTCTTTGTTTTTTCTGTCAAGGTTTCTCGTACTTTGTCTTGCGCTCATTTCCCATCAGTTTATATTTCTTCTTGTCCTGTTTTCTAGTTTTTAGCGCGGTTTTAAATAGTTGGTGTTCGGGAGCTCACTGCTCTATGCGACCGTCCTGTTCGTCGCCATACCGGAAGTCCGCAATTTCCAATACTTTTACTTCTACTCCACTACATCTCAAAGGCAAATATTGTACTTTTACTCCACTACATTTATTTGAAAACTTTAGTTACAAGTTACTTTTTAGATATAAATGATGATATAATGAAACATACATTAACCACTTTAACCCTATTTTATACATGGGCTATTTGAAAATAGCCCATGTATATCGCGACGCGTTGTGAGCTTGTAGATCTGCTATTTTCAAATATTTTGTACTTTTACTTTTGGTACCGGTACTTTAAGTACATTTTGATACCAATACTTTTGAACTTTTACTCAAATAAATTTTGAATTCCGGACTTTTACTTCTACAATACAGTATTGATACTTTTACTTAAGTAAAACATTTGAGTACTTTTTCCACCACTGCTACATTGACGCAAGTATAGTAAATCACTTTCTCACCGTAATATTGTCCACTCAAAATGAGTGGACAATATTACGGTGACATGAACGCCAGACATGAACGTGCAAAATAGGGTAAATAATATGCTGTGCTCTCATTGTAATCAATTACAAACACACTCAGGGAAAAATGCCTTGGTGGACACTCGGGTTGGGATCCTTTAGGACCTTAACGATTCCCTCTTAACGGTCCGATTCCTTAACGATTCTTACAGGGGGTTCCAATTCAAATGGACCCTTACAGGTCTGACACGGGTACACTTGGTTCCATTTGTACACTGTCAGAGTTATGGTGGTCCTAATAATTAAAAAAGTTTTGAGAACCACCAGTATTGTAATTGAATTGCATATGTGAAGTCCTCATACCAGCTCTGACAGCGTGATAAACACTGTTCCAGAATCGTGTCCAAAATGTGATGGAACCGATTCCGGTTCCTCAATGTTGGATTCAGTTCCTCTGGTTCCGGATCCCAAACCTTTGTGGACACAGCCCTATAAGTTGTTTAGTGAGGTGTCATAATGCTGAGGTCAGTGAAATCACCTGAGTTGCCTTCTTGTTTGACATGGCCAGTCTTCTCCAAGTCTTCCTTGTACTCTTTCTTAAGCTGTTTTACAATCTTCTTGCTGTGGTAGGACTTCTTCACTCTGAACACCTCCGGTTCATCTAAATACAGGACGGATTTGTCAGTCAGTGGGTCCAGGGAGTGAAATGAGTTATCGTGTGTAATGACTAATGAGATTGGTGACCTAAGGGAAGGGGGGGGGGACAGAGTTCAAGATACAGTACATCTAGATATCAATATCTCTATAATTTAGGAACTAGCACCTTTTATATGCGAGTGAGCCATACAAGCTTTAATCTTTTACCCTTTATTATTGAATAAAAAGGGTGTACAAAGCATTACATGTGTTGATTATAAGATAGGAAGTAATATATATATATATATATATATATATATATATATATATATATATATATATATATATATATATATATATATATATATATATATATTGATTAAAACATATACAAATATATATTGTTATACAATAATTATTCAATATGCATAGACTATGCATATAATATAACAACATTTACACTACTAGCTGTAGTATCAGGCTGGTAGTATACAACCCTCGTAGACGTATTTATGATTCTGACGTTTTCAATCTAAACGTCAGAATCATAAATACGTCTACGAGGGTTGTATACTACAGCTACTACTACACTATGATAGTGTAATAATCGGAACATCTCCCTTCGCTTTTTAGCTCCGAGATGAGGTTCATCTCATCATCTCAGAGCCATTCCAAAAGGTTCCAAACGGGGCTAGCCAGTAGCAACATCATAGCTAAGCGTGTAGCTACAACATAGCTAGCGGGCTCAACGTAAGTAACGTATCTCATTAGTTACTTTACGTTACATTGGTAACCGGAAGCCTCGCCCCAAAACACGTTCACCCCCATATTTTTTCGCTCGGAGTCTCTTGTATTTTTTTTTACTGAGGATAAGGTTAGAAATAAGTTTATGTTTAGGCATAGCTTTACTGAGGTTACGTTTCAGAATAAGGTTAGGTTTAGGCATAGTTTAGTTTACTTAAGTTACATTTAGAAATGAGGTTAGGTTTTTGGCATAGTTTACTGAAGCTACGTTTAGGAATAAGGTTAGGTTTAGACATAGTTTATTGTATTGAGTACAAAGGACCCCAATGGAAACAAGCAATACAGGCTTTCTTGGGGTTAAAATCCTCTTAAATCACAAAGGTTACGTTTAGGAACACCAGGTGGGGACCGTTCCGAGGCCGCCGAATTGTCCCCGGAGGGGATAGCGCGTTTTGGGGCGAGCGTTTTTTTGATATTCGTTACATTACCTTCCTCCTCGGCGAAGCTCAGCAGCGCCTTCGGCACCGGTGCCTGCGGTGCGACCACCGCAGCCTCTCTGCTCTTCCTGTCCTTCTTCACGGCTCTGATCGTGGCCAGGCTCTGGCTCTGATGGACGCCGTTGTTGCCGTGGTTCTGGTTCTGGTTCGTTCCAGTTCCTCCCGCAGCGCCGCCGCCGCCGCTCTCCATGAACGGGATCTCGTTCACCACGACGGGCCCGAACGGCGGCTCGTGTTGTTCGTCCTCGTCGGACTCGTTCCTCCGGCGGAGGTTCACTCTTTTGGCCTTTTTAAACATGATTTAGTTGTTGCTTCTTCGCAACGCGCCGCTTGTTTGTGTGCGTGTAAGAGCACCCTCCGAAATATTAAAAAGAACGAGTCAGAAATGGGATTGGGGTTTTAGCCGCGTTGAGTAGCCTCTGCGTTCACGGTCAGCCATTTTCTGTCTGTCAACTGCTTGTTGCAGTGTTGCCAGATTCTGTGAGATTAATAAGCAACCTATGTCTATGAAAACAAGCCCAAAGGAAGCAAAGGCCACATGAGCACTTTAAACCTATAATTATAAATTGGCTATTTGAAAACAGACGATCTACAGGCTTGCCTTTTGAGAATGTTAATCTGCTATTTAAAAAAAAAATCTTGAAGAAAATGTGAAAAACATGGAATATTTTTGAAACATTTTACACATTACATATTAAGCTGGGGGTCCTTGACATGAAAATGTTTGAGAACTACTGGTTTAAACAACATTTAGGAAACAAGGCCAAATAAGCAACTTTACAGAAAGACAAGCCCAAAGTCCCTTATAATAAGCAGACATGGCAACACTGCTGCTTGTTGTCTCTTGTTCGTGGGAAACGAGTTGACAGATCCACGCTGCGATTCTCCTGCGTTGCTGCCCTCTATTGGTAAGGAATGGGCTTGTCTCAATATCAATTATAACTCCATCATGGCTCCATTGGCTCGTATATTCTTTTGAATGTGATTTGTTAATTATTGGCATTTTGTTTACTTGTGATTTTCAATTGTTTATCACCTATATTCATTTACTAAAGTTGATTGATTTCTGGGGGGTTTCAGGGCTGTAACCTTGTTTAAAATCGTAACATAATTGTTGTATTTAAAATACACTTAATTTAGTAATTTATTTTAATTACCCATTTTAAAATATATATTTTAGTTACTGTATTTTTACTATGGCCTAAATCAGTACAGAAAAAAGCTTCCGTTAAATAACCATTTATCACCCGGATCCTTGGCCATGCAAGGATCCCTCTGTCCTCAGGAGTTATTGAGACACCAGTGTCACATTTTTAATATCCGGACGTCTTCTCCTGGAATTTATCACCATCTCTGCGCTCTCTCACTCCCCTTCCACCTCATCTGTTAATGTGATCATAGGTCTCCAGCGTGTCACATATTAACAAAAGGGGGAGCTGAAATTTCATTCCGAGATTAGGTTTGGGTGGCTTGAGAATATTAAAACAGGTCAAACTCAAACAAAGTGTCATTTTGTGATAAAACATTTAGATAATAATTTCAAGAGGCAGCTCTCTGTGTCATTATTATTCACATTAATTCTTCAGAGGTTCAGGTCAGACTCCACACTTTTTAATTATGAGGTTATTAGCTGTAATGAAGGTGGGTAGTAATGAAGTATGACACATTGGTAAGAAGAATATGGACAACTACCTGCAGTCCTCATTCGTCCAAAAACAAACACCTGTCCAATGATAAATCTGTCTGGAAAAGTAAATAATTAGTTCACTAAACCTGTTCTGGTGCTGCTTTATGTGTTGAACTACAGCTTTGATGAAGATTCATGGCCGATTCACAATGACAAGGTGTGTAAATCATAGGCAGTTAGCTGTGTCACAGAGGTGCAGAGCAAAAGGAAGAAAGGAAAGGAAGATGAAAGTAAGTGACTGTTCCACCCCAACAATGAATCTACATCTATCTATCTATATATATATATCCATCTATCAACAATATCCATCCGTTCCTTCACCCCTCCATCCATCCGTCAAATAAAGGTGAAGAGAAAGAGAGAGCCAGCAAGTGAGATAGATGAGGATGATGGAGTGAGACAGAGAGGTGGACAGAGACAAAGAGAGTGATTCCATTACTTGTTTTTTCTTATTTTTATTTTTTTCCAAATGCACCAGCCCCCATCACTTCATTTTTATCACAGGGGGAACCATAAAAAAACTCCCAGTACACAGTTCTGAAGTCATTTCATGTCTCTGTAGTCCAACGTAAACTTCATGATATTACAATTTCTACCAAGGCTCTCACTGATTTCCTGCTACGCTGCATGCAATGACCTTCCAAGAGCCTAAATCTAACCTCAAGATGACAAGATCCAGTCAGTTGACCTCAGCTTGTTATGGATTCTATAGTAGCAGAATTGTATGTAATATGTAAATAAACAATTAATAAGCAACAGACAGAAAGTATTCGACACTTTGATAAAAGTTCCCTTTCTTTAATTAATGACAGAAATGTGCACAAAGGGTAATTACACGACGATTATTTTACATCATGTACTGTAATCTTTGCAGAATGGGTGATAATATCTGTCCTGAAATTAAAGTGTCACCGCACATGAAGTCTGAGTGATGTATATTGTGATTAATTAGTATTAGGAATGGCACTGTGCCATTAAAATAATAATGGGAGATAAAGATCTCACTCCCCATTAATGAGTTTAGTTTTAAACCACCCAATCATTTCTTGGAAGCATATTACAAGCCCACACACTGGCCCTCATTTATCAACGCGGTGCAGCCCAAATAATGGGCGTAGGGCGAGATCACTGCACCTTTCGGCATTTATCAATATATCCTGACGTGGGCTTCATCCTACCATACGCTGAGATCTCACGTCTGGTCGAGACCAGTTGTTGACGTTGGCTGCGCCCGTTTATTCCATTCTAGACCTGCGGAGCAGCATTGTCTGACTGTCTGACAGGCATCTGGACACATAATCCACTCCTAAATGTATATCTACACACTAATAATTAATCCCTGTGAAAATATAACATTTTATAAAGTAATTTAAACAAACTGCTTTAACAGTCATTCAGTTGCATTGGCTATTTTAAAATAGCAGATCTGCAAGCTCAAAAACGGGTCGCATCGCGACGCGTTGTGAGCTTGTAGATCTGCTATTTTCAAAATATACGAGCGCTTTTGCGTCGGGACTCGGGAGTCCCGCGGTCGGGACTGCCGACGATCTTTTCATGGACAGTGAGGTGTACAAACTTACAGTAGCTTGTCCTATGTTATGGAGTTATGTCATAGAGAGTTTTGAAGACTACAACCTGGCTGGGTTAAGGATATAAACCCGACGCTCCAATCTCTTATTAACGTGGCGGACCGAAACCACTGCCGCCCGTCCGAGTCTCACGGGGAATATCCTACATGACTGCTTGTGCACTGCTCGGTATGGGTTAAATAAATTAATATACAAACGTATTCCATTCATGGCGATGTGATTGGTATCATAATATGTCATTCATGTAGGCTACAAGCCTACGTGACAAAGATTGTACCGCTACGGTACGGATTACAATACATGAAAAACACAGCTGGGCTGGCGTGTGTGTGTGTGTGTGTGTGTGTGTGAGAGAGAGAGAGAGAGAGAGAGGGGGGGGCGTGTGCGTGTGCGTGTGTGGCGAGGCAGGCGGGGGAAACTCTTTCTCATTGGCTTTTGATGTCTTTGGTCGTATTCTGGTCCTTCTTCATGTCGTAAAATCGGGGCGTTTTGAGAATATTTAAGGGCGTGTTATTTAAATGACGCTAGGTTCCAGCCGTGACATTTATCAAGCCTGGGACCAAATGTAGGCTCGGATCAGCTGTGTAGGATTCGTTGATAAATGTGACTTCGACTTTGGTGTACGGCCGAATATATGGAAAAATATACGCCGGTTTATACGCTGCGTTGATAAATGAGGGCCACTGATCCTCTAAGGGTACAACCTGCACAATACAAGCTTTTCAACATGTTATCAGTCTCAGTACAACTCCAAAATCCAGGTTTGCTTTACCCCGTGTCGACAAATGATATGAATGCAAATTACCCTTCAGCAGCTCTGAAATATAATGAAAAACCCATATTTTTTACACGTTCAAACATTAATATTCCTTATACTTGAGAGCTGGAAGCAACTGAAACGATGCCTCCTTCGTGTGCATGTCTGGGTGCTCTCTGGTGGCCATGTTGACATTTGGATTATGGATTTGGTTTTTAAAGCCCACTGCCTCAGCAGGTCATGATTATCTTTCAGCCTGTAGTTCTCGGGGTAATCATGATGGAGGGAATTCAAGCACTCAGTTCAACGCCTCATAGCCATTAGACACAAGAGAGTGTTCAGCTCTAGGCTGTTGTCACCTACTAGCTGTACTGTCTAGAGGGAAAAAAGCGTGACATTTTTTATATTTCTTTACTCAAATTATTGTATTTTTCCATCATTTCATTGGCATATTCTCTACTCAGTTCATGGGCATTTGTACGGACATCACTGTCTCTGGTGTTGAGCCAAAGTATGGGAGTCAGGTAAAAGATGATTCACAACTCTGGACTGACACTACACAACTCATAGATGTTTAAAATCTTAGTCAGGTACAGTATGGTCATATCTGACATAGATCCCACGGTGGATCGTAACATTGTATTTGTCTCATTTGTCCAAACTTTCCACACAGACCAAGAAAATACATGTTCGCCACCATAGCAACAAGACTTCTGGTGTGAATACAAACAATCTTATTAGTTACTGTAAAAAAATTACAATTCATTCTACTCCGTATTCCATTAGGAGTAAATATTCAATAGGGTCTCAAGGCACTACTGTAAGGCATGGAAAATACTAACGCAGTCCATTTTCTTATTAAGCTTAAGATATGAGTAACAAAACTATTACTTCCTACAACAACAAATGACGAGACCCCTCAGTTCTAAAAAGTGTGTACTTGTGTGCGTACACCTGTGTGTTTGTGTGTTTGTGTGTGTGTGTGTGTGTGTGTGTGTGTGTTTGAGTGTATCCAGGTTCACGCATTTTGCTCCCACTCTTTGATGACGTCCACATACCAGGTTCACATTAGGTAGAAGTTGGGGAAATCATCTGTTTTGTTGTGTCACAGCTTTTCTTTTCAACAATTCATCTCTTTGTTGGCCAGAACTAATGCTGTCCGACATGGAATATAGACCTGAAGGAGGAAAAATAAGGAAAGGAGGAAGAGGGAAAGAAAATTGTTTATAATGTCCAACGATACAATGCAGCATGAGACAAGCTATGATAGGCTAATGCTGAAAATTGACTTATGATGAATGCACTGTTATGTCTGCACACACATAAGACTAAATTATCCTTTATTTTTTACCTAATAATTTTTATACCAATGTGAACTTGATTTGTAGTATTGAAAACTACCAGACAACAAAAGTTAAGATGGCAAGCCCAAGACAAGCAATATACATACTGTACGTACGAATGCACGCACTTGAAGATTACAGTAGCTGTTGTCGGTGAAGAGTTTTTGTGTAGAAGGAATAGAAGAGTGGATAATTAAATCATGCATTGCATTCAGAGGCATTCACCTGCTAAAAAAAAACACAGTTGAGAACCACACTGAACTGTTGTCTTGTGGGTCAACTGGGGAGAGAAAAAACTGTCCAAAAGACTTGATACATGGTGCTGTAGTTCAGATAAAAGCCACTTGGGGTCACTATAAGCCCCTACAAAGGGCTGTTTTTTTTCTTTCTTGTTTGTGGCAACGTTTAAGGTCTGCACTTAGTTCAGTCGCTGTTAAATGCCAACGATATACAGTGACATTTGCTGATAGACTGGCTGCATGTGAACTATGGTGAGTGAAAACATAAACGTACGTAGGTGTCACGAATTGAATGATTCTGTTCCTCCCAAGGGTTCGTCAAATCATTGCACGCATCAGCGAAGGATTACGCACCATTAAAGACCACCATTAAAGATAATTATGTGACGTGAAAACAGGTGTAATATTAGAACACACTCAGTATTAGTTACAAAAACTAGCTTGTCAAAGATGTAATGAGTGTGTGTGTGTGTGTGTGTGTGTGTGTGTGTGTGTGTGTGTGTGTGTGTGTGTGTGTGTGCGTGCGTGCGTGCGTGGTGGTGGGCTGGCTAGGTAGGCTGCAAGATTGTGTGTAAGGAGAGCACCAAAGGATATTTTAAATACACACTGACTTCAGATCAGTGCGGCAGAAGGGATGCCAACCAAAAGATCCCCTTCAGGCAACCTGCAGTAGACTCTAAAAGCCAATCTGCAGGATCCAAGGGTTCATTTGCACTCGTTATAACACACATTGAGGACGGATAACTTGGCTTTTTAAACACAATGTGTGCACAGTAAAATCCACAGTCTTCATTTTAACCCAGAGAGTGTACAAATGGTCCGTTTGGTTCCACTTGTACACTCTCTTGTACTTATCTGTCAAGGGGACACGGCGACAAGGGAGAGATCAAACGCAGTGAGGAGCGCTTTGATAGGAGGTGGTGTCACTATCCACATCCATTTTGCTGAAGGCTTGTATTCCAAAACCATCAAATCATGCCACTTTTGTAGTTTTAATGTGATTTTGTGTGTCATTTCCCCCAGACAGTATCAGGAAGGCAGTTCCTGAGCTCAGAGTGTAACCCGGGACAATGTGGTTACAGTAGTACGTGGTCACACTCCTACACTTTTGGGGGAAATCACTCCTTATTCTGTCCAATCTGGTCTCACTTTAATTGTCACCCACAAGCTACTAAAAAAAATCCCCCCAGTTTTTCTTTGCTAACAAATGAATGAGGTATGATATACAACAGTGAAATCCACAGAGTTCCTTTATCTAATTGTAACAACTGTGCAAATGTCTTACGGGTCTGTTTGGTTACACTTGTACACTCAAAGTTAAATTAACAGGATTTAACAGTGTACTGACAGCATGTAGCCTTCTGCCTTTGTCTGCATATTCAGGGTATAATACAAGCCTAATCTGACACGGTATTATCAGGTATTATTATTACCATCACCTATTGCATGACAAGCTGGTATTAATTTCTCTGTACTTTTAGTTTAGTACACTGTGCAAAACATGCATTTGGTTTCACAGTTTCCTCTAGGCCAGTTGTTCTCAACGTGGAGAACGTTCCAAATTATTGATAGTTATGGACCAAATGCACCGTTACAGGCTCAGCCCTAATCCACACCAAACTGAGGGTCCTTTTTTTAAATTAAAAAGTTTGCGAATCACTGCTATAAGAGTCCTGTATATCCTACTCAGAAATCCTGCATGAATCATTTCATGCAGCGTTGCCTCTGCACCATATACTCTAAGCACCGAAATACATTCTCACATGAACTTCATACTTTACAACAATGAGTTCTTAGTAATTGCATATCTGGATTCAATGCAGTGTAATTTCTATACGCTGGCCCTTTGTGTGCATTCTGCTCTCCCCTAGATGACAGCACAGAAAACAGGAAAGATAAAAGTAGTGTGTGTACCAAAGCTTAGAACCGCCAGTCAATGTGCAGAAATAAAGTGACTAATAGGCTCCATTGAATTTCAGGGACAGAAGCTGTCTGAACACAAATAAGCCTGCAGATACTGAAAAACAAAAGTGCACACAAGCACACATGCACGCGCATACACACGCACGCACGCACACACACACACACACACACACACACACACACACACACACACACACACACACACACACACACACACACACACACACACACACACACACACACACACACACACACACACACACACACACACACACACACACACAGAGAGTGTGGCTTCTTTAATTACAGTGCAGCAGACGTCCTCAGACAAAGATCACAACAAAGTATCGTTCTGTTCCTTCCTACATCCCATTCTGTCTATAGTCTCTACAGCGTGCGTGTGCATGTGTCTTTGTCTTTGTGTGTACACTACAGTACACGCGCACGCACACACACGCACACACACGCACGCACTCAAGCACGCACAGGCATTGGCACACACGCACACACATGCAGTACTTCCCATTATCTCTGCGGTTGTTTTGTGCCCAGAGTGTGCTGATCGAGAAGTGATGGAAACTTTTCTTTTTTAAAGTCAGAGGGTAGAAAGTTCTCCACTCTCCCTCTCCCTCTCTCTCACCCACACACAGTCTGTCTCTCTCCCGCACTTCCCCTCTGTTGCTTTCTCTCTGCCTATCTTTCCCCCTTCTTTTTTCTATCTATCTCTTTCCCTCCTTCTCCTTATCTCTCTCTTCCCCCTCTCTCTGTCTGTCTCTCCCTCTCTCCCTGTCTCCCCCTCTATCTCTCTATCTTTCCCTCCCTTTCCTCTCTCGCTCTGTCTGTCTCTCTTCCTCTGTCTTTTCTCTTCTCTCTATCTCTCTCTCAAAGCGCTGTGTCAGCAACATCACCTTTCCTCTCCTTCTAACCCATCCCTCCTTCCTCTTCCTCCTCCCCTGTGTACCATTCCTCCTGTGTCTCCTTTCTGCTCCTCTCATCTACCACTGTGGGGGCGGGGTGTGGGGGTGTGAACATCAAAGCCTAATCACTTGGAAGACTTTGCCGTGGTTAAGACACCCCGGGCCTGGGCAGGAGTACTCTACATCAGATGTCTCCGCTTTGCATCCACGTTCACAGTCTCACGCACTCACGCACGCACGCACACACACACACACACACACACACACACACACACACACACACACATGTATTTGTATTGCTATACTTGTGAGGACATCAACATTTTAGGACAGCATTAAAAAGTTGGACCTCACAGCTGCATTTGACACTTTAGACCACAACATTCTCATCTCACGCTTAGAGTGTTGTGTGTTGTGTGTGTGTGGTACAGCATTAAATTGGCTCAGGTCCTACTTGAAAGACCGATCTTTCTCTATACCCCTTGGTGACTCCACATCGTCCTCTGCCCCCCTCCTGTGTGGAGTCCCGCAGGGTTCAATTCTTCGCCCCATCCTTTTTTCCCCTGTACTCCCTCCCCCTGGATTTGATTTTTAAAAAGCATGGCATTTCTTACCACTTTTATGCAGATGACTCGCAGATCTACATGCCCCTGAAAAAGAATGATACCAGCTCCCTGAACATACTGCTGGACTGTCTGAAGGACATAAAAGCATGGATGGCCCTAAACCTTCTAAATGGTAATGAAAGTAAAAAAGGACGTCATGGCGTTCAGACCCAGCCCTGCCTGTGACACCTCTTCTCTGGATCTGGCCTCCCTGCAGCCATTTTTAAAACCACTGGTCACCAACCTGTGGTGTCAAATTGGACAGTGATTTTAAGCTTGACAAACAGATTAACTCTGTTGTTAAATCCAGCTTCTATCAGCTGAGGCTTTTAGCAAAAGTCAAGTCTGCAGTAGCCCTTTGTGATTTTGAATGTCTTATCCACGCTTTTATCTCAACCTGACTTGACTACTGTAATGCACTTCATGTTGGCGTTAGCCAAGCCTGCCTGTCATGCCTACAGTTAGTCCAAAACGCTCTTAACAGGGGCACGGAAGTATGATCACATCTCCCCGATTCTTGCCTCCCTCCACTGGCTCCCTGTTCGTTACAAGATTCAGTTTAAGTTTAAGGTTTGTTTTTAAGTCTTTAAATGGGTTGGCACCAATATACATTTGTTTACTGAGTGTACAGAACTTTGGTTCAATGCTGGTGTTTTAAATGTGCACTGTAAATAAAGTGGATTGGATTGGATAGATCTACCTTTTTTTTTTTTATCGAGATTTTCGAGAAATCTTTGAATACATATATATTTATTTTTAAAGCTGACATCTTTGCTTCTGGTGGTCGCTGGCACAACATATTTTTGAGATGGGGGTCCGCAGCGAAATACATGTCATTTTGGGAGTCCTTGACATGGAAAGGTTTAAGAACCACTGATATAAATGTCCTAAATCCTAAACCCAACCTGAATCTTTTCTCAATTGTAAGCCATAAAACACATTTTCTTGTGAGGACCAGGACAAGTTCACACAAAGTCTAATTAGCAAATTCTCCTATACTTGTGGGGACATTTTGCCCACTCAACAAGTACACACACACACACACACACCTCCTCCTCTCCTCCTCCTTTAAGCTGCTGTGCTGCCTTTGGTGACTGAATTTCCCTCACGGCACGGGATCAATGAAGGTCTTACCTCTCTCTCTCTCTCTCTCTCTCTCTCTCACTTGCTGTACACATATAGAAATCATCATACATTCTCTCTTCACTTGTTCGTGTGCACTGTGCATACATGTGGTCCTGTATGGCGTATGCCAGTGTGTGTGCATGTTAAAACTCCTCTAGAAAGCCTCCTATAAGGCAGGGGTTCTCAAACCTTTCCATAGGCTGTGCCCCCCCCCCCCCCATTGTAAAATGGCAAAAAATAGAAAATAGCCAAAACAGATTATCAATAGTACAAGCTCATGTGTCACGTCACATCGTATTGCATTTTCACAGTTTAAAACCTTTTTGGAAATGTTTTGAGAAACATTTTGACACAAAACGTCATGCCCCCATGTAGTACAAATAAAAGCATTTATATTTGTATTCTCCATTCCATTCCAATTGGTCCCCTGGCGGCCCCCCCCCGGGTCCCACTTTGAAAGCCTGTGTCCTTCCTGCTTGGACTCATATTGAGGATTTAGGGAACACTGGTGGGCTCTAATCTCCTCACAAGCGAGGCGGGGCAGCCAAACTGCTTTTCTACAGACTCCCCACAGAGAGGCTTCATCTCCGCCACTGGCACCTGGGAGAGATGAGGATGGAAATGAAGGCTGAGAGGGGGGGGTGGTGGAGATGATGTGCCTGATTAAAAAGAACACAGTGGGAAAATGATAAAGTTTAAGCCCACTTTGAAGCCGCGGCTCGGTAAATAAATGATGTGGTATAAGACTCAAGGAATGGCTGCCTGCTACACACCTGCGGCTCAGTGCTTAAATATTCATTTCCTGTCACAATCCGCGCTCGCCGGGGCGTGTGTATGCATGTGAAACACACACGCTAGGATAAGCTGGCTCACGAGGGGAAGGGGCGAGGGGAGAGGAGAAGACAAACAGACAGAGAAAGAGAGAAGGGGAAGGGGGGGGGGGGGTTCAGAAGAGGAGGCCAGGGTAGAGGAGAGAATAGAAGGTGAGGGGAGATGAGAGGAGGAGGCGAGAGGAGAGAGGAAGAGAGGAGGTGAGGTGAGAAGAGAGGATTTGCTTGTTAACCCATTAAGGCCTGCAGTTCCAATTCTACAACAATGTCTTCTAAATAAATAAAAAATTTCTGAAAGACTTGTGTTACTAGTGGTTCTCAAACTTTTTCATGTCAAGGACCTCCAAAATGATATGTATTTTTGGCCGTGGACCCCCCGCCCATCTGAAAATATGTTGTTCCAGGGACCCCCCCCAGTAGCAAAAATTTTAGTTAAAAATGTTCGCTTTACAAATATATATATATTCAAAGATTTGCACTAATTTTCACGATCTGTAGCTGATCTACAAGCTCATAGCGTGGCACTCGGTGCTGCGCTATGAGCTTGTATATCTGCTATTTTTGAATAGCCAAAGTATAAAACAATGGTTTAAGTGGTCACACAGATGCATTTCCCGGTTTGAATGGGTTAATGAACAATGAACAAACATTATCCAAAGCCACACATCAACTGACATCAGCCGAAACAGAGAAGCAGATTAGGTGTTCTATACTGTAATGTACTCTGCTCCCTGTCCCATCATCACAGCTCATAATGGTCCTGAGATTACAACTGCATGTTAGCTAAACTTCTCTTTGGGCATAATAAAAGCTAAGTTGACAGATGCTTTACAGGGAATTACAGGAGAAAGAAAAGAGAGAATGTGGATGAATTAAAAGATTAAAAACATTAAGTGTGTGTCTGTGTGCGCGTGTTGTGTGTAATAGGGAGAAGATAATTATTCAGTGTGACAATAAAGTGACAATGAACAATAAACGTGACAATATATTAATCTTGTATTCGGTATATACAGTCACGCGCACGCGCACACACACACACACACACACACGTGCGCGCACTGCAATGAGGAAGTTTCGGGTCAGACGAAGGAGGAACCAGGCCTGGAGGCAACCCACAGTGCCCAGAGCCTCCTAGTGTCGCCAACACCAGCTGCTAACATCTCACCAGCCACCCTAAGCCCCCCAGAGACAGTGGGGTCAGTAGCATGCCACTTGGACACAGGCCGGGGGTCTGATCAGCCTCGGTCGGAGGAGGGTGTGTGTTGCGAGACCCGAAACACCCAGTGACTCCAGGAAACAACACTGATGATGTGTCCAAGTTTGTGCTTGAGTAGATGTTTTATTAACAGACAATCACCAGCAAGGTTTTTGGAAGTCTGTTGAGAATGGTATTTGTTAGGCTTTTTTACTTTATTGGACAATAAACCTGAAGCTTGAAGTGCAGTACAAGAAGGTAATGCTGCTACCCAGCTGAATTGTATGGGTATGTGACAATGAACACCCTTGAACATAAAATCCTTGAACGCTTAAATACAGTGAAGACGGTCTCGAGTTACTGAACACACAGTACTTACCTAGCATCATCACCTAAACCATCTGACCATGAATGCAGGTTAAAAGACAAATTATTAAACCTGATTTATACTTCATGGTGTCACACACGGAAATTAGCTGATCTACAAGCTCACATGTGATTCAAGATTTTTATTGTTACATCTTATATACCAGTACAGTGTAACATTGTGCAGGTACATAAGATGTAACAATAAAGTGTAACATTCTTTGGTTTTGTTTCTTCCAACATTGTAGCTTTGTTGACTTTATATTGTCAGTGTGCGGCAGAGTACCACGGGCACAACTTTCACTTTCTTAGCTTTGTTCTGTCACACTTCTCTTCACCCCACCACTCTACCGATTAATCACCGGAGCTGACTTAACTCCTCATTGGGCCGTTTCTCTTACACCTCTTTGACCTCACATCGACTTTATTTTCCGCCGTGGCCCCTTTCATCTCGCCGCTTTCCTTCCTTTCTCCCTCTGCACCTCTCGTCTCCTTCCTTTCCCCCTCGTCGTCTTTTCATTTCCCAGGCAGACTATGTTTCAGATGGTCCTTCAGGGCTCAGGGCGTTTTTTTTTGTCTTCTACCAGCCCGAGCGCAGATTTTTCTCTGCACCTTGATTTTAGAGTAATTACGTAAGGGATAAATGATGAGTCTCCCTGAATGCATTCTCTCCCCATCTTTCTGTCAAGCCTCCGTGAACAGGTCCTGGGGCGCAGCCATCATTCACCGCTCCCCTCTTGCAGGTGGAAATTAGCATCTCTCAAATGTTTAAGCGAAAAGACTTGGCCTGACTTCTTCTCTGCTTTTACCCTTTAATTTTTTTGCCCGTTTAACCCGTTAAGACCGGGAATGACCGGGACCGTGTCATTTTTAGATTTGAGCTGAAAAAGCATTATTTTACACTTTGGCTATTCAAAAATAGCAGATCTACAAGCTCATAGCGCGGCACCGAGTGCCGCGCTATGAGCTTGCAGATCTGCTATTTTTGAAAAAACTAGAACATTTTGTGCAAATCTTTGAATATATATATTTTCTAAAGTGAACATTTGTAACTCAAATCTTTGCTTCTGGGGGTCCCTGGAACAACATATTTTGATGGGGATCGGTGGCCAAAAACATAATTTTGGGGGTCCTTGACAAGAAAAAGTTTGAGCACCACTGACATAGCAACAATAGTTTTTCAGAAAAATGAAGACATTGTCAAGACATTTGACAGTTACATAATATGTAAAAAAAAATATATATATTCAAAAATGTGCACACATTTGCACGATTAAAAAATAAATAGCAGATCTACAAGCTCATAGCGCGGCACTCAGTGCCGCGCTATGAGCTTGTATATCTGCAATTTTTTTAATAGCCCAAAGAAATCTAAAAATGACAAAGATGCGTTCCCGGTCTTAAAGGGTTAAGCAGGGAAATGGTTGGCTGAGCACGTGCAATCACACTTTTTTTTTTTAAAGCTCTTTCCTGATTTACATTCACATCATACAGTGACATTCATACCTCTAAGCAGCCGAGGAGGACTCCCACTAATCCTCTGCTCTGGGCTGGCTATACTCCACTACTGGGGGACAACAGGCCTTGCTCAAGGGCACATCTGCAGTGCTGGTTGAGGAAGTTGAGGGCACCGCCTTATCCGTTATCCCTAAACCTTTTTGCCATTTTTTTACTATTTTGAAAAACATTTAAAAGCTCACGACGTGTCGATGTAGATCGGCTAGTTGAACTATTTTAAAATGTTTTTTAAAATAGTAAAATATGTGTGTGTGTGTGTGTGTGTGTGTGTAATCACAAGGTGATATTAATCAGCTAAGTGCACAGCAAACTCCCGAGTGTTAATTTAAGTCAGGGTATAAGAATGGACCTGTTAAATTAACACTCAAGATTTGGGCTATTAGTGAGGTCCTTCACCTTCATAGAGTGCGTCCTGAAATTGAAGGCGAAGGGCTCGGTGAACATCTCCGTTTCCAAGTCAAGTCTTCCATGTCCGCCGTACTGAGCAGCATCAGAATCCAACTGGATCTTGTATCTGATATCCATCCGGTTAAGGGTAGTAGGTAGTGTGTGGGAAATCTTTCATATTTCATTGCAGTTTCGACATGTATTTCAACATCGTAAAACAAACATGCCGGCATCAGTACGTCTCTATTCACAGCTACAGCCATAGACAGTATCATATTCACAGACAATTTCCCGTTAATGGCTTTATTTGTAGATGTTGCATTTGACATTTTCTCCTAAGTCATTAAAACCTTACTGAACTTCCCTGAATAATTGAGTCAATGTCAGCAAAACATCATTGCAAAGTTAATAAGTCACAGACGTTTGAATTCTGTTTGTAAATCCGTCTTTTCTTATAGGGACTATTTTCAGCTAGACATTTAAAATCAATCCAAACTTTCAAAGGCATAAAATGCAACAAAATGAAAATAAATAACCAGATGATAATATTTAGTGTTGGATTACCTTACCACACCATTTGCCTTTTATGTGACAACAAAGTTGATTCTAATTATTTTACACCAGTAAGCCTGACGCCTGTGATGTGACAACAAGTACCTGAAGCACCTAAAATTGGTATCCTGACCTCAAATGCATTTTCGGTTTACTTACGAACTGGAGAGACAGGGAGACTCCTGTTACTGAACAAACACCCTATATAGCAATGATCACTAACACTTATCTTAACAACAAAATATCACTACCCTTAACAATAACCCTACCTTTAATAATTGAGATGCATTTCAGCCACTAAAAATATATTTTCCCGTACACACAATATCATCTCAGTTAAAATATGTTTCGTCCATTTTAATTGGCTGATTTTCCCGTGCTATTCTGTACAGATCAAAGGATTATGCTGGCACTTCTCCACAACACCCGTCGCAGGACACGTTCCAGCCCACCGGGGGCAGCAGTGCACCACCGCCCCTGGCAGAAGGCCTCACGCCGGGGCCTCGATTTAATCACTGCCCCAGCTACAGAGAGACGCCAGGCAGAGAACAAAGCTGCCCTCCAGCCCTCCATCTGCCCGCTGATGCCCCCCGAAGGTCGACCCAGGAGAGGCCGCTCCTTGCCCTCCGAGACCCCTTCCATCCAGACCGTTTGAAGATGAGATGAGAGAGACGAGAGAGAGAGAGAGAGAGAGAGAGAGAGAGTGAGTGAGAGTGAGAGTGAGAGTGAGAGTGAGAGAGAGAGAGAGAGAGGAGAGGAGGAGCTCCGGTGGTTCCTCTTTGAACTGCTAATCACGATGTTTAACCCATTTTATCCGGGAACACATCTCTGTCATTTTTAGATTTCTTTGGCTATTAAAAAATAGCAGATATACAAGCTCATAGAAAAGTTGTGCAAATCTTTGAGTGTATATGTTACAGGGTGAATGGAGAACCAGGGTGATTGAAGAAGGCTCGCTCGTTTTTACCCACCCAGCAATTCTGTAGAAGAAACACTAGAGGGAGCCACAAGCCAGGCTTGTGCACAAGCACATATGGCCGCGACCACCCACCCACACACACACAGTCACACACACACACATGCGCGCGCACGCACACGCGCTCATGCTTTCAATGGACTGTTAAGATACTTTTATTGTGTTCTGCTGGCTTTTGTTTTAGTTTCTCCCTGACACACACACACACACACACACACACACACACACACACACACACACACACACACACACACACACACACACACACACACACACACACACACACACACACACAGTGATCCATGAAAATAACTATTCTGTCCCTATCGGTTTACAACTCGAACGGCGCTGTGTCGACTAGTAGAGCATCGGCCGGTCAGCGCGGGCACTCGCGCCTGGAGGCGCGAGGGCGCGCCTCCTCGGCCTCAAGCTCTACTAAGGCGGCGCGCCTCCGTCATGGACAAGCGTGTGCGTGTGAACGTGTGTTCAGCGCTCCCCTAGCGTAGCTTCCTGGTTGCTATGTGGGGGGGAACAACAAAAGACAGGTCCGCGTCGCATCAAAGCCCCGCCTCTTGGCGCCGCGTTCTCCTTCTCCTCCTCGGAGGAGGAGAAGGAGAAGGAGGAGGAGGAGCTCCTCCTCCTCGCGAGCCTCGCATAATAAACCCCCGCCTCGCAGCGCCGCGTCCTCCTTCTTTTGAAAATAGCAGATCTACAAGCTCACACTCCTTCTCCTCCTCGCGAGCCTCGCTAATAAACCCTGTCTCGAAAAGCCCCGCCTCGCCCGAAGCCCCGTGCCTAAAAACGAGCGCTCTGTCTTCAATCACCCTGGATCTCCATTCACCCTGTGACATATATATTTTCAAAGCGAACATTTGTAACAAAAATCTTTGCTTCTGGGCGTCCCTGGAACAAAATATTTACAAATGTTCGCTTTAAGAAATATATATTCAAAGATTTGCACACATTTTCACGAGTTTTCAAAAATAGCAGATCTACAAGCTCATAGCACGGCACTCGGTGCCGCGCTATGATTTTATTTTATTTTATTTTATTTTATTAGACGTTATACAGGAGAAAAACACATGTTACACCATGTTCATCATAGAAACGTCAAGGATACAGACACAGAAAAGTCTTGCGACTTGTTTTCATTGTGCTTGTATATCTGCTATTTTTGAATAGCCACATAAATCTAAAATGACAGACATGCGGTACCGGATTCAATGGGTTAAAGCTGACCTCTCTTTCTCTTCTTCTATCTATTTCCATCTCTCTCTGTGTGTCTTTGTCTCATTAAAATATGGCCTCAAACAAAGCCCCAGATGTTTTTTTTGTGTGTGCTGTGAACCACACCTGTTATAGCAGTTCCTTTCAAACAGCTACACCTCTATTTTGTCTTCCCTTGAGTGTTAAAAGAGACAGGATGAGCATCACAATGACTCTCATTGCAATTCAGGTAACAAACGCTCACTCACAACGTTGCACTACTACAGCCCGTACCTCACCACAGGGTAGTGTTTGGCTGTGCTCTGGCCTGTGGTGGACACAATATTCAACCCCAGTACCCAGTAGTCAAAGTATGGATACTCCTGGTCAAATATGACTCAACTACAAGTGAACATTGCTCAATCAAATTTGTACTTGAGTTAAAGTACTGGAGTACTTCCTTTTAAATATAGCCGATCTACAAGCTTGTGAGGCTGTAGATAATCTACTTTCTGCAACGTGATGTGTACTTGTAGATATGCTATTTACACTATATTTTAAATATAGGCTTAAGTGGTTAATTCGTAAAAGTACTTTTTCCCTTCCTATGGACACAGACATCACACTAAAGTCACGTCGTCACCTTACACATTATCACCATAACTGTACGGAGGAAATAAAGCGTATGTCAGTTCCACTGTTAAAGCTACAATCTGGGACTTATTTTAATGAATAACATTATTAGTAGAGTATAATAATAGAATATAACTAGCTTATTTGCAGTCGGCGGTGGTGGTCTCTCTACTCTACCACTGAGACATCTAGGCTCTGGTGTCAGGTTGGACAGCTACTGGTTGACAAGGTCAATAAAGTTATTTGAAGCAGATGGTGCACCTGATTTGACACCACCATCTTCATTGACGTTCAGACATCGTTGCAATTATCTCTTTCTTTCCATTAGGTCAGAGAGATAACGAACATAAAACGTACAAATGACTTACCATAAGTGATATCAATGTTACTACTGTACTGTATCAAGGTACATACATACATGCATGCTGGGACACAGTGTCTTTTTCATAATGAAAAATCTTAATGCCAGTCCAGATTTTTTTATGGCAAGTTAATTTCCCCCTTTTGACAAAAATATGAATGGTCCCAATCTGAGAGTTTCTGAGCCAAAACGTAATAGTGCATTCATTGACTTGGAGCAAGTCATTCATTAATCACTACCGTTTGCCATTGCCTTCTGGGCTAAAGCACGTTATTTTTAATGCCCAAACCTTCGCATCGAACTTCATCTTAAAACTCTCCCTTTACAAAATCACAAATCTTAAAAAGAAGAAAGTCAAATGTCCCTGCTTTTGAGGCCCAATCCTGGCATCAATCTGAAATGGAGTACCCATCACCCCCTTTCCCAAGGGGTGGGTACACAGCTAGGGTGAAAGATGGCACAAGTGGAGGATGTAGAAAAGGGGGAACTGGCACAGGAACAGAGAGAGAGCTGGGGGGAGATAGGGAGAAGGGCATGATGAGATGGAGGAGAGAAGTTGAGCAGGGCAGCTGGGGATCAATCATGGATCCCACTGGCGTATATTGACTCTCTGGTCTCAGGGGGCTCCCATGGCCAAAGTGCTTTCAGGCTACTGCAGGGGTCGATAGAGGAACGTGCCTGGCTTATAGCACACACCTTTTATAGGTGTGTGTGTGCGTGTGTGTGTGTGTGCGTGTGTGTGTGTGTTTGTGCGTATGTGTGTTTGTGTGTGAGCATGTGTGTGTGCGAGTGTGTGTGTAATGCATCAGATGGTGTTCGATGGATGATCATAAACACATGCTACTGTAAGTGCTAAGTGGGTCCATTAGTGTAAGACACAACCGTACGCATGTTATGCAAGTTGTGGCACAGCACAGCACAGCAGCACGTCAACGACATCAACAGTGATCTCGAGTCGTGTTCTCGTGTGTAAAAGCCATTGAGACTGTGTTTTAATGTCAATCGAACGCACTATGCAGGTCGCGCCATGTTGTGTCCAATGGCAGCCACACAGAGGCATGTAATTAACATTGACCCAATTGCAGCTGAGCGTACTAGAGAAATGAAGATTATGCTGATCTACTGCTCAAACAAAGGGAAATCCCTGAAGAAGGCCGTGCTGGCCGCTACGTGTGGGTTATCCCCGTTTTTAGATACTTTTATTAATATGAACTAGCCACATCAATAAAGGCTTTTTTACTTTTTTCACCAGAAGAGTGCATTAGGTTTTTTCCTTTGTTGTTGTTGTTTTCTGTCCCCCACCAAAGAGCACCTTCGCTACACGGTTTTGAACTTCCGAGCATCCAGACCCTTTCTTTTTTCTAAAGGGAAATCCTCCTTGGCCAAGGGCGATATTAAAGATCAAATCTGGGACTTATTTGAACCAATCTGTATGGTAGAGAAGGTTAATACAATATAACTAGAGCATCTGCAGTGGTTGGAGGTGGTCTCTCTACTATTCTAGAGAATTGTAGACCCCGCTGTAGAGTAGGATACCCACTGGTTGATAATGTCAATAACGCTATTTCAAGTGCACTCAATTGGAGTAATCAGAAAACAATCAGAAATCAATCAGTAATCAGAAAACAAACATTCACCACTCAACCAAATGGGAATCCTTCTTGGCAAAGGTGACATTAAGCTCCAGTTCAGTTAACCACTTCAGCCCTGTATACTTTGTCGTACAGAGAATAGAAAAAATAGCAGCATCGCAACAGGTTGTAGATCCGCTATTTTTTAGGTGAAAAAAATAATATGTTTTTATAAAAAAAAAGAAAACTACAATAACATGCCAAACATAAGGATGCAGGGTTGAAAGGGGTTAAAAGGCTCCTGATTTGGTTGAAGAGGCGAATGATTGAAACATTAAGATCTGTTGATTGTTCATGTTGATTTCATGCATACAAAATAAATTACATGTCAACCTCAGAAACAATCAAATCCTCTGCCACGGCGAAGCGCCCTCTTCAGCGTCGCCGTCGGGCAAAAAAGCCACGGGGAGTAATTAAATTGATTACTACTATACATACACAGTACACACAAACGCATACACTCACACTGAAGGCTATATACGGTGACACGCGACCTGCATGCTATATGCTGTATAATATTCATGTATGCAAACATCAGATGTGGCACGGGACTCGTCCGTTGAAATGTTGAGCTCATGCCTAATCATGTAGATCAAAGGAAGGCATGAGAGATCTGTCACGGAGCAATTCCCACAGTAGAGATCTCCAGAGGATGACATAATTATCCTTTACACTTTGACAACGTCCCTGCAACCCTCACCAGGAGGAGACATTAGAGGACGAACACGCTGAATCAAAATCAGCATTACGGGGGAAAAGTGCTGGAATACAGACAGATTTAGAGAGAGAGAGAGAGAGAGAGAGAGAGAGAGAGAGAGAGAGAGAGAGAGAGAGAGAGAGAGAGAGAGAGAGAGAGAGACACACCGGAAAAGCACCTCAAGCGCGTTGCAGAGCCCAAGCACTGGATGCTGGACAAGCTCACCAGAGTTTTTTTCCCCTCGCCCTTCCACCGGTCCCCACAAGCTGAGGGAGTTGCCTGCCCCTCATCATCTTCCTGAGGAACCGCCTCAAGTGCGCCCTGACCGGAGACGAGGTCAAGAAGATCTGCATGCAGAGGTTCATCAAGATCGATGGCAAGGTCCGCACCGACATCACATACCCCCCCCGCTGGATTCATGGATGTGATCAGCGTTGAGAAGACTGGAGAGCAATTCTAGCCTGGAAACCAGACGAATCTGACATTGCAAAAAAAAAAGAAATGCCCTCGGCAGATTTGGTCTGGCACCGCTCAGTTGTGATTGGATTTCACTCCCTCCGAAGTAGTGAGGGACCAATCAGGGCCCAGTATTCAAATATAAAAGAAATGCAGGTTCCACACAGAGATTCCAGACTAATCCACGCACTGATATTAGTCTGGCCATGCCAGGCTAGAGCAGTTCCGTCTTATCTACGATGAGAAGAGACGTTTTGCCATTCACAGCATCACCGCTGAGGAGGCCAAGTACAAGCTGTGCTAGGTGAAGAAGCTCCTGGTCGGTACCAAGGGAAATCCCCCACCTGGTCACCCATGATGCCCACACCATCCGCTACCCCTGACCCTATCATCATCAAGGCCGACGACAAGGTCAACCTGGAAATCGCCAAGATCACAGAGAACATCAAGTTTGACACTGGTCACCTGTGCATGGTGACAGGAGGTGCTATATTTGGTAGTATCGGTGTGATCACCAACAGGGAGCGCCATCAAGGGCACCACATTGAAACACCGTGGCTACCAGGCTCGCCAACATCTTCGTCATTGGCAAGGGCAACAAGCCATGGGTCTTCCTGCCCAGGGGAAAGGGTATATCCGTCTGACCGTCACAGAGGAGAGAGACAAGAGGCTGGCCGCCAGGCAGGGCAGCAGCTAAACGAACAGCCCTGGTTTTCAAATAAACTGTTTTATACAAAAAAAGGAAAGAAATAAAATAAAGTTCCAGTCAGTCTAGATTGCAGCTTTAATTACAGGTTAGAATTGACTAATTCGTTCCCTTTCTGTTCCTGCTATATACTATTTCCAGTTGGAGTGAGCTGTCTAGCCAATATTCTTTTTTTGCGCTGCTATCATCATATGCCCTAGCCCCCCCCCCCCCCCCCCCCCCCGACCCCCCCTTGAGCCCACAGTCTAGTCTTTCAAAAGAGCCTTGAACAAACTTTGACTTTCACTGTAGCTCCACTGGAGCTCGATAAAATAAAATAAAAAAACCTTCCAGCAGCTTAAAACAGAGATAAGGAGCGTGGGAAACAGTACTGTAATATGTGGGAAAGACAACAACGGAAAGAAACACGGTCAAAGAAGAAATACTATGAAGAAAATACAATAAACACAGACGAGGTAAAGAACAGGTATAAGGTCACAGAGAGGCACTCACAATGAAGAGAGGAGAGCAGAGAGGGAGGCGTCTGTAGACATTATTTGGTTCCACTGATGAAAGATAGAAATGGAAGGGCGGGTCTTTACAGGAAGAGCTCAGCTAGGTGTCTACCTCTGGGGACGGAATATTTTCCTGGATTTACACAGAAATCCCTCCTTGCGGATCTAATTCTGGTCGTCGTGATCCGTCTGTCCTCAAAGCCAACAATGGAGATACGCATAGGAGCGCAGGCTTAATCTGAGCTTTTAATGACCTAGGTTAATTGCATTGCAGGAGTGCGTAGTGGTGGGAGGCTATACGGGTCTGTGTGTAGGTATTTGTTTGTGTGTGCGACTTGCACACGCTTGAATTTGTATGTGTCTGTGTGTATGCATGTGTATGTTCTTGTGTATACGCACAAGCTGTGCACGCACACGCACACGCACACGCACACGCACACGCACACACACACACACACACACTCTCTGACTGTTTAAGTTGGAAATAGATTGCAGCCCTACTTCTTTTTTTTTTTTTTACCCGAGCAGTCATCCATCATCTAAACGATGTCACGTCAGGAGCGTGCACTGATGGGTGTGTGAGTGATAGATGATTGACAGCAGATGATTATATAGGCTGCGGGGTGACTCTGGTCCTCGTGGCAAATGGCTCTGGAGGCTTTCATCTCTTGGATCAGACTGCCGGGCAACCTCAGATCGAGTCAGATGTATCAAGTTACAAAAACGAATAGAGAGAGAGAGAGAGAGAGAAAGAGAGAGGACTCCCTGTCTAAATAAATCAAGAATTGGCTGTCAAAATGATCAATTATGTCGATGACTGTAATCTTGACGACCACAGCTGTAGCGTTTGGGACCGCATCGGTCTTCGGGGCTTTTCGCTGGATTACAATTTTTTATTTATTTATTTTGTACATGTGTTATGGTTTCTAAGGGTGCTTAAAAATAGGACGATATGACCCAGGTCCCATACTGTAGTTAACGTTTCAACACTGTATAACCCACGTACTTATACAGAAGAATGTTAAAGTAATACTAGGTAACGTTTTCAACAAAACTAAAGTTAAATTGTATATCTTTTGTGAGTGGCAAAAGTTTCACAACACCCACTCCATGAATTTCACCCCCGGAAGCCTTTTATTTATATATTTTCTATTGAACGGTGACGGGGGGGACTTTCCCGGGAAAATGACGTCATCTGGCTTTGGCCAGGAACTACCGCAACGGTTTCCTGTTTGGCCAGGAACTACCGCGCTAATAACAAAAAGGAACCTCACGCTGATTTTAAGAGAATGAAGGATTGGAAGATCGAAAAAGAACAGAAAAAGAAAGCACAGCTCATGGTAACTAATGCTCCACTGGCTAAGAGAAACGATCCGCAGATAGTATAAAACAATTAAAAGAACGCTTTTTGAAACGCTTCCGGCTTCCGGTGAAAACAAATGGAATTCTGGGTAATCGAGGACTACGGAAATTGTATGCAGTGACGGTAGTGACCAGCAGAGGTTGCTAAAAATCGTTATTTGTGAATCTGCATTGTACAACTTTAATGTCTGGAATGGATTAAAACCAACAGTGCTTAACCTTAACCAATAGAACTGTGTCTAACCTTAACCTAAGTAATTGTGCCTAACCTTATGCAAGACACTGTGCCTAACCTTAAAAAAAGTACCAAGTACAGTTTTATTGTTAATGCTGTGTTTGTCCATTCTTTGCCAATTGAAAATGCAGACAGGAAATGTTACAGTAAATCTGAGAAATGGGGTTAGTGAATTAACTAACCAGGATTTTGTGAGCTTGTAGATTTGCTATTTTCACAGAATATTCGCCTAAGAATAGGGACGCTAGGGAATCATTTGATTACATTACATTACAGTCATTTAGCAGACGCTTTTATCCAAAGCGACTTACAATAAGTGCATTCAACATAGGTAGGGAACGAAAACTACTAATCACCAGAAGTCTTAAGTGCATTTTCTGCAAAAACAAGCAACCAAGAATATACCTAGCGCTAAGGTAAAAGTGCATTATATCAGCTACCTATTTCCTTAAACAGATGAGACAAAAATAGCTAAATCAAATGAGCAGGAGCTAAAACAAATAAGTGTATCCACTAAACAAGATCCAATAAAACAATACAACAATAAAACACGCGTTCGTACAACTAGTTAACAACAAGTAGGCCAGGCAGAGAGGATGGGTAGTGTTTCCTGAAGAGGTGGGTTTTCAGCCTGCGGCGAAAGATGGGCAGTGACTCTGCTGTCCTGACATCAGTGGGAAGTTCATTCCACCACTGTGGGGCCAGAACAGAAAAAAGTTGTGACCGTGTGGATCGGCCAGAAGGACCCTTGAGTGACGAGGCAATCAGTCGCCCCGAGGTGGCAGACCGAAGTGGTCGGGCAGGGGTGTAGGTAGCCCGTAGCCCGGAGGTAAGAAGGAGCTGTTCCTTTCACTGCCCTATAGGCTAGCACCAGGGTTTTAAACTGGATGCGAGCCGCTACGATGCGAGCCGCTACGATCCACCTAAACCATAACCCCAACCCCTGTGACATACTCTACATAAGCTTGCACATTCTCTCCACCCACACACGCACCCACGTGCACACACACAAACACACTCTCTCTCCCTTTCTCACACACACGCGCGCGGCAAAAGCATGCGCGCGCACACACACTCTCCCTCTCTCACACACACGCACGGCAAAAGCACACACACACACACACACACACACACACACACACACACACACACACACACACACACACACACACACACACACACACACACACACACACACACACACACACACACACACACACTTGCTACCTTGCAATAAGATTTTAAGTGATGGCTACTCAAAGCAATTATTTTATGTGTGTCAGAAAAATCTATGCTTTGATTTCCTGTCAAATAAAAACGTAAGTTCCCCCAAACATTGACAGTAAGTTGTGCGCAGCCTATTTAATATTGGTATATATTTATGGGAGCTCAGAAAGTTCAATCATCTATATGTTGTTTGGGCTGTAACTAGCGAAGCATTTCAACAGAACGTCTCTGCAGTAAAAGGGTCTAGCAGGGACATAATGTGGAGTAATTGTGTCTGAAAGCTCAACAGCAAAATCACCCCACAGATATTGTTTTCATTTACAAGGTAGGCCATAAAGTGTGTGATTGGTTAGCCAAACATTTCAGTTAGTTAAGTTTACTCAAGTGATTGCCACGTATTGAAGCAACAGCCCAATGGACACTTTGATAGGATTAAAATGTAAATTATTGTAGCGTCCCGGGCTGTTATTTGGCTGAAGATAGACTTCCCAGCATGCCTCTGGGCACATCTGTGTTATTGTTCTATTGTTGTGTTGTTATTTGCCATGGGGAACGTGTTGTGGGGATTTATCTGTGATTAACGTCATTGGTTTATGTTCATGTAAAGCTTTATTTAATGTGTGTTTATTTGAGGGGAAAAGTGAGCGATAGGGGTAGTTGCAGAGAGCATCCCTTCCACTTTGTGCTCAGGAGTTCAGTTCTTGGAGGCACAATTGTTTTGTGCTGCAAATAAATTGTTATTGCCAGAAGTTGTCGTGTCTGATTGAATCCACAGTTCATTACAATATTCATTCTGTTTTATATTTGAATGCTTTATTTTGCCTAATGTATTAAAGGAGAGATCCGGACATTTTAAGTGTTATCTTTGATGTGTCGCTAATCACTCACCATCATTGAAATGGACGTTGAGTTATTCCAGAGAGTCCCGTGTCGTGCATTCTGGCGACCCCCTCCGTGGCATAATGGGAGCCCGTGTAAGAGTGAAATTCGTCTATTATAACCGATGCAAAGTTAGTTTGCATCAGAACCTGGCGTCTGTGGAAGAAACAAGCAACCAGCGTCGTCTAGTTCTGCACGAACGATAACTCGTGCGCGACTTTCAGTGCATGTTTGAGTATCATGAGACTCCACAATGAGCAGTAGTAGAGAAAAAACTAACTTTGCATCGGTTATAATAGACGAATTTCACTCTTACACGGGCTCCCATTATGCCACGGAGGAGGTCGCCAGACTGCACGACACGGGACTCTCTGGAATAACTCAACGTCCATTTCAATGATGGTGAGTGATTAGCGACACATCAAAGATAACACTTAAAATGTCCGGATCTCTCCTTTAAGAGTGGGTGGGAATGATTGCAACGTATCTTTACTGTACATGTTTCAGTTTAGGGTGACTAGCAGGGATTTGCAACGATGTAAGAGTGCCCACACACACATTTTCATATTTGTGTTTGCCAATTTAGTTGTTAAATCAGTGTTGTGCAGTAACACATTAATTATTGTAATATTATCACTCTCCCCCAAGTAGCGTAACTTATTACAAAGGACAAAACAGTAATACTATTACAGTCATTAATCCAAGTAACGCTGCGTATTGTCTTACAATTAACAACATTTGTTTTTGACCAAGATGAGAGCGCTGTCTCTTCTCTGCATAATGATACTCTGTATAATGTGTGTGTCCGACCAGCTGCGTAGAGGAACCCAGTCAAGCGCCATAGTAGGAGGTTGTCCCAGGCAAAAAAACAGAACAGATCTACACGCTATCAACACATTGCAATACGACACATTGTTAGATTGTAGATCTGTTCTTTTTAACCATGACGACCAACTACGACGTGCACAGGATTGTTTTCCCCAGCATGGCTGGGGAAGAGGAGGTCTGTGGATCAAAGTGACATTATTTTGAGATCGCGTCAGTTAAAGATAGAAAGAATATTGTTGTCCACTGTAAACTTTGTGTGGGCAGCAAATCACTTTCAATTGAGAATAATGGCGCTCGTTCTGAATGGTCACTGCTGACCGCCTGAATCGCCTGACATTTCTCTTCACCTGCCTGTGAAGAACACCGGGAAGATGTAGCACGTGCGAGGAAACACCCTATTCCTTACAGTTCAACAAAACGAAAACGAAACGAAAATCAAACTTGACAAAACGTTTTAGTTAACTGAAATAAAAAGTAAAAACAAGGCTTTCCAAAACACTACAACTGAAACTGTATTGTGCCTTTACAAAACTAACTAAAATCATAGAGAAAATGTCCTCAGTTTTAGTCTTTAGTCTTAGTCAGTATCCAATATTTTTCTTTAAAAATTGCGAAAGTAGTAAACCCTATAAGCTTGTACTGTAGATCTGATATTTTTGCTATTTTTAAACGTTTTTTTATCTCACGCCTGACTACCCCATATTACAGACTTGCTTTAAAAACAAATTAAAAATAACTGGAATTGATAAACCCCCAACCCAGTTTCCATCCTGTGAACATGGCCGGCCAACTGTGCTAGCATGGACGCCCAGTCAAGCCATATGCACCACCTATCCCCTCACCTCTGCGGTGGTCGGCAACAACTTACACACACACACAATTCACTGAGCATCACCGAAACCTTGATCCTTCCTTTATTAAGCGCCTGAGTAGCGTAAGAGGGGACAGTATTTCTTAAAGTCTTGTCAGGCCCAGTCAATGGAGTCAAGGTAATAAAGAAAAAGAGCTCGAGATTAAAGGGAATGAAGAAAAGAAGAGAGTTGGAAGGAAGTGAAGTGGAATGACAGTGGGTGGAAGGCCAAAGAAAAATAAGTGAGAACGGCTTTCTTTTTCTGACAGGTTATTGATTGACTCACACACATCCCGAAAGGATCCCACAACACTCCACTCTTTAGTCAGATAGACACAGCGAGAGAGAGGGAATTAGAGAGAGAGAGAGGAAGGGGGGAATGGAGAGAGGAATGCAGCTCCATTTCGTTTTTTTTTTGTCCTGCATATGCTTGACATTGTCAGTATGCTTGACGCGACACCTGCGAACGTGGCGAGATAACGGACATGAAGCAGGATCTCCCTTTAAACTGTCTTTGACACAGTGAGCACAGCCTCATGTTATGGAGGACAAAACAGTGAGTGAGCTACTTACTACCTTCTTGTGATTTGAAAGCGGATGGTACACAACAAATGTATATATATAGATAGACCATAAATCATATAAAGGAAGCGGTTCGTGGATTTAATAACTTTTTAGTAAGTGTTAGACCAAACTTGGCAAAAATAAATCAATGAACCAATGACAGTAGAAGGTGATATTAATGACCATGAGGATAGAAATCCAAGCTCAATGTTTCCCAGAGCAGTAGATGAAGTAGAGGAAATTATTGATATTGGCCGTAATCGTAAGAATCAAACTGACTGGAATGAAATTAATATGACAAGAGTCAAAAAGGTCATTGGTGGTATTGTCAAGCCGTAAATCTACGTAAATCTGTGTCCCCCGCTAATTTCAAACTTGGCTTATCACAGAGGACGGCGAGGACCAGAGGGAGTGCCGTGCCGAGTAGGATCAGCGGCTGTCCAGAAAGAAATCTATCTATAAATGCACAAATCTGTCCATCTGTCTGTGTTACTCCCGCTTATGCCCAAATATTGAGATCCCTAATGTCATCGATATGACGCCATATACTGATGTCATAGACTGGCCCCTTCAGTTATAGCATAACTGAATGCGTTCCGAACGGGTATTGCCCTAGTGATATATTAAGGATAGGTATGGTGTTAGAGGTACTGGTTATAGAGTCATTTAAGAAACATTTGTAAACATAGGAGACTATATTCCACAGGGATATAGTCCTGTGGAATATAGTCCTAATTGCCCCCCCCCCCACAAAACAAAAGGATTTGTAAGAGTAGGTAAGAGTATTTGAAAAATACGTTCCTTGTGATACAGAAGTAAACAAGCGCCACAAACTCATTATTCAGATTTCAGAGCAAAAATGATAGTTATCATGTACAGTAGGTTTACATGTAAACAAACATGTGTATATACTGTAAATGTGAATATAAAACGTACAGGTAATGATAATTAGTTTGAACGCTTAAGTAACAAGACATTGTACTATTATAATACTCTATAATGGTTGCTTGCAATATGTCTTTCTTTTTGTCATAACTTACACACACACAAACACATACAGAAACCCATACGTAGACACACACACACACACACACACACACACACACACACACACACACACACACACACACACACACACACACACACACACACACACACACACACACACACACACACACACACACACACACACACACACACACACACACACACACACGCACACACACGTGTTCCGGCTCAACTCATCACACCGCCTCATTCATAATCAAAACTGACAATTCTTTCCTCTGCCTCTCTCAATGTATCTCCAGCTCGCTGTTCTCTGCCTTCGCACCGTACCTCCTCTTCCTCCCTCTGCTTCCTCTCACGTCCCAGAAATACCTGCCGGCTGAACACTGAACCCTCCCTGTAAAGCCCCGGGCCAATTAGAGTGCTGTTGCAGCATTGTTATCTGCCTGTCACACTGGCTTTCTGCCAGCGGGTGGAGGAATACTTTTTTTTTTACTCAAGTAAAAGTGTCAATACCACATTGTAGAAATACTCTATTACAGGTGAAAGTCCTGCATTCATAATGTTACTTGAGTGAAAGTACAAAAGAATTAGCATCTAAATATACTTACAGTACCAAAGTAAAAATACTGAAGTACTGTATGAATTGCCTATTTCACACTTTTATTCCAAAATGTTTCAAAATGTTTCAAAACGTTTTTCAAAAATAGCTGATCTACAAGCTTTGAATTAGTCAAAGTATAAAAGAGTGCATAAGCGCTTTATGTATGTTTCGTATAAATAATCTAAATCTGCAAAGTAATTTGTAACTAAAGCTTTCAAATCATTGTAGCAGAGTAAAAAGTACAATATTCACTCCTGAATTGTAGTGGAGTATAAAGTATCAAGAAATGGAAATACCCAAGTAAAGTAAAAGTACAGTACTTGAGTTTAATGTGTTTAGTTACTTTCCACCACTGGTTTCTGCACACACACACACACACACACACACACACACACACACACACACACACACACACACACACACACACACACACACACACACACACACACACACACACACACACACACACACACACACACACACACACACACACACACACACACACACACTCCCTCCCTCCCTCCCCCGCAGGATGGAGGCGCAGGAAGAAGGCGAGGAGGAGGGGAAGGTGTGTGTGTGTGTGTGTGTGTGTGTGTGTGTGTGTGTGTGTGTGTGTCTGGGTCTGTTATTCTACTTTATACTACTTTGATACTCCAGAGACAGTGTATTAATGGGACATTTGGCACACGCACATGCGCATGTATTACATGACTGACGAGCTAGGTGTGTTACCAATATTGAGTGTGTATTAAAGTCATACCGTGTAACTTTTTCAATTAAACAGAAGTTATTTTTGATATAGTCTTTCACTGCCATCTTTTTCACAGTAACCATTTAAAGTAGACAATTAAACAGTATTTTCCAGGGTCCCTATGTTTTAGAGCCTTAACAGTGCTGTATGCAGGTAAAAGGATACGTCCCGGGTGTAGGCGCTGCTATGCGATAGTTAGTGTAGCTGTTGCTTGGATGGAAGTTGAACACAAACAAGACGCCGGCTCTCTCAAACGCGATGACTTTATCCTTCTCATCAGCAGTCGTCACCAAGCCCTGTAAAAGAAAAGAACAATCCAAGATGACTCCTTTGACCCATGCCGTTTCGGTGTGGATTGTAGTTTTAACGACTTACAGTAAAGCTATTTTCAGGTTTTGAAAAGTGCTATATGAACAGTTTTGTTCTTCTGCTTATTCTTACTTGTGCCTTAGTTAGAGAAACACATTTTCCAACTACTGTAAGACCCTTGTTTGCACTTCACAAGTGTCTTATATTTGATGCATTTTGGAGCGCAATGTGGCCTCAATGAAGAAAAGTGCTTACGGTTTATTATGACTTTTTTATGCGGTTACCAGAGTCATACATAGTTACACATGAATCCTGTTTTCAGGTATGGGTTTCATTATGTGTCTCTTTCTCTCTTTGCTCTCTCGTTCTTCGTCACACTGCACGGGATGGATAATCACCCCCGCTGTGAGATAAATGAGAAGGAGCGGAGAGTGGAGGAGAAGGAGCTTTACTGTACATACAGAACACAGTTCAGCCTCACATTTAACTCCGGGTTTCTTTTGAAACTGGGGGGGGGCTCTGATTTTAACCCATTCAATCCGGGAACGCATCTGTGTCATTTTAGATTTGAGCTATAACCATTATTTTATTCTTTGGCTATTAAACAAGAAATGATGACTGACAGTCATATTATACCAGCTGCATGCTGTATTTTGCATTTGAGGGGGTCCCTGGGGGGGGGGGGGGGGGGGTAACAGCAGGCAGCTCAAATTTTGAGCAGGGGTACCTACAGACAAAAAAAAGAAAGAAAAAAAAAAGTACCCAGGGGGTCCCTGGACCCCTTTGGGGGGGGGGGGGGGGGGGGTAACAGCAGGCAGCTCAAATTTCGAGCAGGGGGACCTACAGACAAAAAAAAAAAAAAATACCCAGGGGGTCCCTGGAACCCACCCCCCCCCCCCTTAGGGGTCCTTGGGGGTCCCTGGGACCTACAGACAAAAACCTACAGACCCTTAGGGGTCCTCAAAGCGTTCAGTCTGTGTGTGTGTGTGTGTGTGTGTGTGTGTGTGTGTGTGTGGCTTAAAGACCAACTCGATGCAAATTTCGATCTCGATGCAAATGAGGTAGCAGGGTTTGATTGAAATTGATTGATTGATTGATTGATTGATTGATTGATTGATTGATTGATTGATTGATTGATTGATTGATTGATTGAAATTTTTATTAGGCAAAATAATGTAAAACAACACAGTTACATTTATAATGCTTTTGTCTAGGTCCGGCCAAAAAAGTCCTTGCGGACTTGTTTCCGTTGGGGTCCTTGAATTAATTTCATAGACATATATAGTAGCAACCAAACAGTTCAAAAATCAACATGAAAATACAGATACAGATAATACAGAAAAAATACAACTATGTACCAAAAAAAGGAGCATGAAAAAAATTAAAATAAAAAATAAATGTACAAAAAAAGGGGGGGGGGGGGTGAAGCATGGAAAAATAACGATTATATACAAAAAATGCATGAGGAAATACAAAATATGTACAAAAAAGAGGAGGGGGGGGGGGGGTCGTCTGTCTACAGGGAAACTGGTACTACAGGGAAACTGGTACTATCTCCTCTTTCGGCCTCCAGAAAGATGAGTTTTTAGGGCTGTTTTGAATGAGCCCAGCGAACTGCATTTTTTGAGGGATGGGGTTAGACTATTCCATTCCTTGGTGGCTGTGCTATAGAAGGAGAATTTGCCCATGTTTGTTTTATGGGTGGGTGGTACCAGATTGTTGTTTACGCTCCCTCTAGTTTCGTGGCTGTGGGTGTCACTAACTTTTTCGAGGTATTTATACAGATATGCGGGTATAGGGGGCATTTCGGGCAAATCTGCATTTACAATTTTGAAGACCAGACCCATTTTTTGTTGTTTAACCCTGTCTTCCACCCTGAGTCTCCCCATTGGCTTAAAGACCATCTCGATGCAAATTTCGATCGCGATGCAAATGAGGCAGCAGGGTCTCCTCATTGGCTTAACTTCGATCGCGATGCAAATGAGGCAGCAGGGTCTCCCCATTGGCTTAAAGACCATCTATGACTCTGAGGTATGGCTGTGTATAGACCAGCGGCTTTGCAGCAGCTGGTAAAAATAGCAGATCTACAAGCTCGTAGCGCGAGTGCCGCGCTACGAGCTTGTAGATCTGCTATTTTTTTGAAAAATCTTGAAAATGTGTGCAAATCTTTGAATATATATTTTAACTCAAAACTTTGCTACTGGGTATTACTACAAATGTCTTCTAAATCCTAACAGTTAAAAAAACAAACATATGTTGCTATAATCAGTGCTTCTCAAACTTTTTCATGTCAAAATTACATGTATTTGGCCGCGGACCCCATCTCAAAATATGTTCTCCCAGAAGCAAAGATTTGAGTAAAAAATATTGGCTTAAAATATATATATATATATTCAAAGATTTGCACACATTTTCACGATTTTTCAAAAATAGCAGATCTACAAGCTCATAGCGCGGCACTCGGTGCCACGCTATAGGCTTGTAGATCTGCTATTTTTGAATAGCCAAAGTATAACATAATGGTTAAAATGGTTACACAGATGCGTTCCCGGTTTGAATGGGTTAAATTACTCCCTGAAATGGTCACTCATATTTGTCACTGGTTATTACTTTTAATGGGTTCTCAAGTTTTTCTTTCATTAGTATTTTTATTCATTTAACAGATTTTGAAAAACGCACGCATATATTTGAAACATTTTGTTCCCATTATGGCCATGTATAGATTTGATTTGCACATTACTTGCTAATGAATCTATGAAAATGTTAAACTTGTGTGCCTTCCATATTTAAAGCCTCTTCGGCGCCTTTGAAGTACAATGAGATGTTTTGGCATGTCTGCCTACCCGCTTCAGAAAAAGCATAATTTATCAAGCTTGGCCAACTGTATGCTCACTACTTCCTAAAGACGGAATATATACATATATTAAATCAGTGGTTGTCAAAGTGGGGTCCTGGAGGGGGTTCCAGGGGTATACTCAGCTAAATGAGGAACAGTTCAATTTAACCATTATGTCACCAGCTACAGTTATAGCCCAAAGACAACGTATGACTATTTAGATCAGTGGTCGGGGGTCCCCACATGATTTTTTATTTTATTGTTGTTGTTTTTAATACCTAAACAAAATTAAAGAAAGACAAGAAAAAAGACCAATTCCGTATCAAAAGTAATCATCGAACTATGCTATAGAAACTGGTCAAACATTGGCCAAATTGTCAAATGATATACGAAAGAGGCAAACATTTTGAAAATAGCTGATTAACAAGCTCACAACGCTGTTTGTAGCTTGTAGAGCAGCTGTTTTCACAATATTTATTTGTGGAACCGAGTCAAACTAAATGTAATGCCTCAACTCCTACAATTCCAAGTGCTTATCAGGGTCAGGGGTCCCCAGTTCAAATAGGATTATTTTGGGGGGGTCGCGGCCAGAAAAGGTTGAGATTTTTTTATTATATCATAAGTTTCACTCTCCCCACCTACTGTAGACAGTTGTAGAATGATGTACTAGATGATGTATTAGATGTATAACCAACAAAACTAAAATCTTCTTTCTCTCAATTTGGAGGTGATTGACATGAAAATGTTTAAGAACCACAGCATTAACTGATAAATCATGATGTATTATTAAAGGTTAAGCTGCCCAGCAGCACATAAAGTCATTAAAATCAGCCCCACCTTTACCAGCTGCAACATTAACCCATTAAGACCTGAGGCGATTCTTAAAAATCCTAGCAGTTTTTTGAAAAAAATAATAAAAAAAGAAGTTCAAGATTTTTCAAAAATAGCTGATCTACAAGCTCATAGCTTGTATATCTGCTATTTTAGAATAGCCAATGAAATCTAAAGTGACACAGATGCGTTCCAGGTTTTAATGGGTTAAAGTGATGAACTCATTAAGGCATTACTAATTACAATCCAATAAATGATTGTGAAATGGGCCATTAGCAATTATGGGTACTTCTTACTTTTGGTACTGTGAGTATATTTTGATGCCAGCAGGGCTTTTACTTTTTGCTACTTTTACTAACACATAAAAAAATTGGAGAACGTTTTCCGCCACTACTGTGGCCAATGGATTTGGTTAAATCAGAACAGTGGTTCTCAAAGTGGGCTCCGGCATATTTGGTCCACATAGATACATTGGTTTTGGCCAAGTCATGAGCGTGACAACGTGGTCCCTCCGTCTACCAGCCGGCCGGTCCTCCCATTAAGCCTTAAAGGAGAATTCCGGACAAATTAAGTGTTATCTTTCATGTCTCGTTACTCACCTAGCGACGTAAAAAGTGGCGTTCTTTTTTTCCATATATTCCCCTGTCGTCATTTTTTAAACACCCTCCGTTGTTATAATGGGAGCGCGAGGGTTAGTGAAGTTCGTCTATTATAACCGACGCAATGTTATTTTTGTCTCTACTACGATTCATTGTAGAGTCTCATGATAGTCAAACATGCGCTGAAAATTCCTGCGAGCCTGCCGTTAATGGCGAACGATTTAACACTGGATGCTTGTTTCTTTCCAGAACCTGGCAACTCGTGTTGCCAGATTCTGGAAACAAGCAACCAGTGTTAAATCGTTCGCCATTAACGGCAGGCTCGCAGGAATTTTCAGCGCATGTTTGACTATCATGAGACTCTACAATGAATCGTAGTAGAGAAAAAAATAACATTGCGTCGGTTATAATAGACGAACTTCACTAACCCTCGCGCTCCCATTATAACAACGGAGGGTGTTTAAAAAATGACGACAGGGGAATATATGGAAAAAAAGAACGCCACTTTTTACGTCGCTAGGTGAGTAACGAGACATGAAAGATAACACTTAATTTGTCCGGAATTCTCCTTTAAGTACATTGGCCATTTGAAAATAGCCGATTTACAAGATCACAACACGTCGCGATGGCAACTGGTTATATTCTTGATCTGTAATTTTCAAAAACTCTTGTGTGAAAATATGGATTTTCTTTTTGTAATCCGCATTTTGGTCCGCAGCCAAATACATATCAATTTGGGGGTCCTTGACATGAAAAAGCTTTGAGAAGCACTGCATTAGTATACACTCTCAGAGTTAGCTCAACACTCAGCATTTGACAGTGTTGTGGCTTGAGGCTGCTGCTGCAGTACAATGTGCAGCCATGGAACATTGTGAGCTTTAGTGTGACCAACCAGCTGTCACACCCAATCCCCTCTCTTACTCACACATGTTTCCTGTCACTCCCAGACAGCAGAAATGTCACAGTAATGTCACTGCTTCGCCCCCACCAGCTTGGAGTTTGACAAGTTATAGGCAGGCCTCTGCTCTTCTATTACTATATTGATCAATTAAAGGAGTATGTACTGTATTACATGTATGATAGAACTGATCCCATTTGTTCTCAAGTTAATAAGTAGTAGTGAAGGCCAGTATTCTGGCCACTGTTTTTTCTTTAGCTTTTTACCCCCTTTACACCCCAATTTAGTCATCATGCCAATGAATTCCTATTTCCTCCCCACACACAGTTGTTTGTTGTCACAGCTTTTGGTTCCTACTCACTCGTCTGCCAGTGAGGAGCCCCCACCAGGAGGATGTAGATCCTCCGTCCTAGTACTCCTCCCACCGACTCCCTGCTGACAGGCATTGCCCCCATAGATATAGAAACCTAGATACCTCATTGGCCTCTGCAGTTCGTTGGAGCAACTGGTATCGCGGCCGCCATTTTAGAGGAGGCAAGCTACCATTCAAAGTGACTACTGGCCAATCACAGCACGTTGACTACTGGCCAATCACAGCACGTTGACTACTGGCCAATCACAGCGCGTCTTACTGACTTTTGCGGCGCGGCTGCCTCTTACGAAAAGACCCGCCCCCACCTGCCTCTGATCGGCCTACCGAACGCCCCCTTCTGTGACACACGTGGAAGCTTCGCTCCTCTAAAATGGCGCCCGAGATACCAATGCCTCAGAGCCGAAGGAGGCGTCTACCTTTATATGTCTATGATTGCTCCAGCCCGTAGGAGTATATGCAGTGAGACAATTTGACAAAGCCGGATGCACCGCGGTGAATACGAACCCCCAGCCTCCACGTGGTGGGCAGGCACTTTACCACCGCGCCACCCGAGCGCCTGTTCGCTCTGTATTTTGACTTATTTTTTAATTCAATTTTATTGCTAACTGCTAAGGTGAAAAGCAACTCGCATACTGTACAGTACAGTAGCTATAAACATAAATGTATGTTTTGAATGAGTGCTTATGCTTACCGGTGCAGCGGCAAGCCAGCCATACTTGTCTTCAGTGTGGTTCATATCTTTGTCGAATGTGTACAGCTGTCCATATCGCAGATTCCCCACGTCCACCAAGTCGAACTGACGTCTGGCATACTGGTAGCTCTCGTCGTTGCCTTTGCGCGGGAAGTCTAGCCACTCGGGGTGACCAAATTCATTACCTAGGGGGCAGTAAAGAGCAATACGATGGCTGCTGACACCCAAATGTACAATTTCAACAGAACATGCGTCTCTATTTTGTATAGTAATAGGTGAACATTCACAGAGATCTACAAGCTCTCAACACGTCGCATTGAAACATGTTGTGAGCTTAAAGATGTGCTATGTTTATCAAAGAGATTTGGTGTTGAAGGACAAAAGGCAGGGACCAAGTAAATGTTGACTGGGAGAACCCATTCAACTGAAGTATAAGGGTTTAAGTGGTTCAGGGTCCTAAGGGTCTGACAGCCAAGTCATCCCAATAACTGCACTGAAGGTCAGATTTACTCACATCAAAGCAGAGGTGCACAATTTGCACTCGCAAGGTGTGTGGAATTAATGGCTATTTAGTAATTACGCATCTAGAACTGCCATCACATTTTGTGTTTGAGCAGAACTCATAAAGGTGCAATGAAATGGTGGGATTCATACAGTATAGTCCTCAATATGCTCAGGAATAGTAAGAAAAGCTAAAGAGATGTCAGGATGATGATTTGAGTCCTTTTATTACAGATGATCTGAACGTTAATTGTGCAAGCCAACTCAAAAAACTATACTTGAGGCACAGGGTGAAAGTTTTGTCCTGAAAAATTTCATAATTGTGCTCCTTGCTCAGCTCTGTGTGTGTGGGAGTGAGAGAGCGAAAGAGCGAGAGAGAGAGAGAGCGAGCGAGCGAGCACAAGACACACACACACACACACACAGGTTGCAACCTTTCCATGTTTTTACATCCTCCTGTTAAGTGATATAAGGGTTAAGTTGTTGAAACAAGCACACATCCATTAGTCTGCAGTCGTGATGTGAAGATACAAACTCTGATTAAGGCTTTCAGAGAGACTATTCATTTTGAGTGACTCAACGGTCAACGCGGTACCGCAATGGAAGTGGTTGTGGATAGAAAGTGCAGACCATCTGATCCTCTGCCCATCTTCACATGTTGCACCCCGCTGACCAATCCCCATGGCATGTGGGCCTGAATTGTGGTTTGTCCTTTTTGGAGATTTACAAGAGACATATAAACCCTCAATGATAAGGCGTTCCTAAATGCTGTTCTGAGGATGCATGCTGAAGGCTTCACTAAGAGAAATTAGAAATCTTGGTCATTTAGCCAAGTAATGGAATGAATGTCACATTAATGGTATTGTAAAAGTCATAAAATAAACTTAGCTGCCTACAAGTCATTATCGAAAGTGGACATTCTGTATCAGTAGCTCTGTAAAATCATAGGCTACTGTGTGAATATGCTGAAAGTTAAGTGCAAGGAGAAAAGAGCTGGGAAGTATAAAAACCAAGACATGGCTTTCTTCTCCATTAATTCACAATCCTAACATTATTTCCCTTCTCTTGCACTTAGTATTCTGTCTGTAAAAGAAATCCCTATTTCTGAGGGCTTTTCTTGTTTAAACAAAAGGTTAAATCACATGAACAAAAAAAGGAATATATATATAACTCAGCATCTCTCTAGAATTCACGTCAGAAAGGGAGGACTTATAATCCCACAGCTCTCACTTGAACTTTGCTTTGAGGGAAATTTATGCTGCTTAAATTTCACACCCAGACATTTTTGAAACATGTACAGAGGAGAGGGGAATACAGATGACAAACCTTAACCTAAGACATGAGATATACACGAAAGGCCCTATTTTACACCCGACACCAAACGGTGCACAGTTGCATTTTCACCGTAGTGTCCATGTTGTCTTAGTCGGAAACAAAACCCGATTGTTGCACTTTTGACCAGCTAAAACTGGATCTAAATTCCTGGTCATTATTCCGATTAAAATGTGCGACTACAGTACGTAGGCAGGTTCACTACGCGCGTCCAGCACATCACTCACGTTCAACATGACATTGATGAGAGACTCATCATTGAGGTTCCAAAAAATGATGAATGGGAATATCCATATTTGGACACACACAGAGACAGACAGACGGGTAGACAGACGGGTAGACAAACAAAAAGAGAGTGACAGAGACAGAGAGAGAGAGAGAGAGAGAGAGAGAGAGAGAGAGAGAGAGAGAGAGAGAGAAAGATGGAGACAGACAGACAGACAGACAGACAGACAGACAGACAGACAGACAGACAGACAGACAGACAGACAGACAGACAGACAGACAGACAGACAGACAGACAGACAGACAGACAGAAAAGAGAGATTTATTTTTCTTTACAGTGCATTTCCTCGAACTTAAAAGTCAAGTCTGATTTTTCCCCCTCTGAAATACTTTTCTAGACCTCCAGAGAACCATCAGAAAGGCCAAGCAGGAGTACAAGGTCAAACTGGAAGACCAGTTCAACAGCTCTGACACAAGAAGCATGTGGCAAGCTATACGGGCAATAACGGACTGCAGAGGGAGAACCAGACGTGCAGAGAACCCCTCTGCATCCCTCCCTGGTGAGCTGAACACCTTTTTCACCCAGCTCAAGACTAACAGCGCCTACACACCAACCATCCAGTTGTCAGCACCAACTGAGGAGGCCAGCCCACTAATCATCTCTTTGGTTGACATATGCAGAGCCTTCAAACGGGTGATCACCCGTAAGGCGGCATCCCAGACTGCGTCCTAAAAAGCACTCTGAAGCATTCCAAGAAATCAGCTGGGGACGTCGCCCTCACCTCTATTGTCAGTAAATACTTTGATTGAGAGGTTGGTGAGAAACTACATCCGTTCCAAAATACCTGCCTTGCTGGACCCATGGCTCTTCACACAACTCTCTCTCACCTGGATTAGGTTTGTGAACTTAAGCTCAGCCTTCAATTCAGTTTTCGCCAAGCTTGACACAAAGCTCAGAGATCTGGGCCTGCACCTGACTATGTGAAACTGGATACTGGTCTTCCTGACGAGCCACCAATGGTGAGAATTTGCAACATTACATCTGAGCCCCAGTACTCCCTGTACTCACACGACTGCGTGGCCATGCACAGCTCCAACGTCATCATCAAGTATGCTGATGACACGACAGTGATGGGCCGCACTGTCAATGACAACGAGACTGCCTACATACTGTACAGGGACGGGACCTTTGGAGTCAACTCAGGCTGGTATTTCAGCTTAAGTTAAAGGGATTGTTGGCAACGTTAAGCCTAAATTTGAAAAATATCTATATATATATATTGCATTTTTTCCCCTCTATCAGCCACTATATAATGATGCTGGGGTGTTTTGAAACACAGTCCTCTTTCTGAAATCCGTATTTTCCCTACTGTTTATGTTTGTCCGGGGCGTAAATTAACGCACGCATGTGCGCATCCGTGCACGTCCGTGTGAACTTTTTACTTTCGGTTTTAAAACGCTCTCAAACTTCGTTTTTGAGGCACATAATTTACTTTTCAGATAGCGTTTGGATAGAATTTAGTTGTTTAACTTCATATATGTGGTCAATTTGTCATGAAAGAGCCTATTTAAAAATAAAAATTCAGAGAACCGGCAGGGGCGGGCAGTTCCGCGAATTGTATCCGAATAAAGCAACCTATATTCGGCATGGCTCGTTTAGAAGTCCCCTTAACTCTTAACCCTTAAAGTCCTCCCTGCGTCACCCCCTGGTGGTCGGGGAAACGAACTGCTGGAGTTTTTTTCTTGTTTATCTCTGAACTTGCCTACAATCCCTTTAAGCAAAGTCAAGTGCAAACTTTACTTCTTTAACCGTGTGTGGGAGGAGCATTCCGTTTCCCCCCCCTTTTTTGGGTTGCTTTTTTTAAGGAGTGTGAGACCCATGAATAGTAGTAAGCCTTATTACTTTGGTAAATGGGTAAATGCCCCATGGCCTGTACCACCTACAGTATGCCAGCTGTGGGAGCAAATTGGTCCCAAGGGAAACATTCTGAAGGCAACTCTCTCTCTCTCTCTGTGTGTGTGTGTGTGTGTGTGTGTGTGTGTGTGTGTGTGTGTGTGTGTGTGTGTGTGTGTGTGTGTGTGTGTGTGTGTGTGTGTGTGTGTGTGTGTGTGTGTGTGTGTGTGTGTGTGTGTGTGTTGTGTGTGCGTGCGTGTGCGCGCGTACACGCGAGAGAGAGAGAGAGAGAGAGAGAAAGAGAGTGAGAGAGAAAGAGAATGGGAGGGCAGATGGGAGGGGGCAGAGAAACAACCACAAAAGCCGAAACAAGTGTAAACAGACAAATTCATTGTTTGGGAAAGCACATTAGCTATTGAATTGGGCCACAGATGCTTATGGCCACCACATAAAGTAATTGTGACCAACTTTGGTCAACTGCCCTACAGAACCACACAGCATAGCTATTAAAAGAGTTTTGCTTGTTTCTACCGTTTAAAGACGGCTGAGTTGTGGACCTTACCTTCAGCCTCAGTCACATAAACTGCAATGGCATTGCTCTATTATAGCTTCTATATAGGCCCATAGTGACATAACACACATGTAGACCAATGCACACACACACGCGCAGGTATACACGTGCACGTATGCACACACACACACACACACACACACACACACACACACACACACACACACACACACACACACACACACACACACACACACACACACACACACACACACACACACACACACACACACACACACACACACACACACACACACACACACAAACAAACCTCTTCTCTTCAGGTGAAAACTGCAGGGAATAATTTGTATTCACCCGACTTCTTTTTCTGTCATAAACAGTTTGGCAGACAGGGTTGTGGGAAGAGGCAGCATGAAGTGTCCTGCTACTACAGTATGTGGTGAGGGAAATAACATTACACTTCGTATCAAGGACATCTACCGTACCAATACATCTGCTTTGAGGAATGCATCACCTTTCTGGAGAGCAGGAGTTTCTTCCTATTTGGGCACCCAAAGCAAGAGACTAAACGGACCTGGCTTGTTAACGAGGTTAACGAGCAGGAAAATGAATGAGCTATTCCAAGTAACACAACTCTCTTTTTTCACATAATGTTTTACACACGCACGCACACACGCACGCACGCACGCACGCACGCACGCACGCATGCACGCACACCCACACCCACACCCACACAGAGACACACAGAGACACACAAAGGGATAATATACAGTGCATGTGCTTCGTTACAATCATGTTTGATTACTGTCATTTGGCTTTGTCATCCGGATTTGTAGACCTTGCTCCAGCAATAAGTAATGTTCTATTTGAATGCCGATAATAGAGCTTTGAATTTAAATGAATAATTAAAGCTACAACCCTGAACCAAGGACTTATTTTAATGAATAAAATTTTATTTTAACCAATCTGTAATGTAGAGAATGTTAATACAATATAACTAGCACGTCTTGCTGTGGTTGGAGGTGGTCTCCCTACTCTTTCATTGAAAAATGTAGACCCTGGTGTCAGGTAGGATACCTACTGTTACGTTACGTTACCAAAACAAAAGTTCTAGGACCAATGGACAAACTGTCTTAATATTGCTGCTGCTAATCTTTGATTATTCTCACTGAGAATTTCTGCCTTTTTCTCAGACCCGCGAGCCGACAGATACAGATATTCGAGTTTGTTGTGTCCATGAAAACCGTCGGTTGGTCCTAATTGCCATCTCTGGGTCATATGGGACATACACGCCAAGTTTGGGACTGAGCGGTTGGACGCTGTCGGAGTTATAGCCGGGACAAATAAATGCCCATGTAAATATTTAATATTTACACGCAAGTTGCACACGTGTGCGTGCGTGCACGCACGCGCACACACACACACACACACACACACTGACAGTGAGTGTGCTATCAGACGCAAGACCCCACGTGGTAGGCAATACAAGCCCCCCCACACACACACACACACACACACACACACACACACACACACACACACACACACACACACACACACACACACACACACACACACACACACACACACACACACACACACACACACACACACACACACACACACACACACACACTTATTATTATTTCTGCTGCTACAATGTCTGAGGAACCAGAACAAAGGCATTTTCTTGTTGTGTACCCGTACGTAATGTAACAATAAAGAAACCTTGAACCCTTAAGAGAGAGAGGGAGGGTGAGGCATATATCGAGAGAGGGAGGGTGAGGCATATATCAAGATATTTCAAACATCAACAGAGAGAAATTAAGAAAATGAGAAACCTAGAGACAGAGAGAGAGAGAGGGAAGGAGATGAGGGAGAGATGGAAGAACATGTAGTTGGTTTGGTGTGTGTACTGTGCATGTACTGTATGTGTAGGAGGCGTTCAGTACAGACTACATTTCCACCCGTTATGAAAAGCCTTTTGAGTCCTGTGAGTCAGACAGATCAGAAACACAGCATAACCATTCAGAGAGGCACACTAAGTATCTCACACAAAGAAACACGACCAAGCAACCAAACAAACAAACTAAAGATACCAACACGCTCATATCCACACAACATTCTTGTACTTTTATACTCAAGAGGACCCCTAATCCCTAACCACCACTGCTAGTATAACCCAACACATGCAGGTTATTCAAAATAAATTCTCTCTGTACACACTTGATACATTTTATTATTTGTTGCTGCTAAATTTGTACTCGCATTATGCCCTCTATTTATTATCTTTTGTTTTTTGTTTGTTTACTATAATGTGCTAGTTTTATGCCACACCGTTTCACACTCATATAAGTGACAAAACAAATCTAATCTTTGCAAAAGTGAGAACCAAAAAAAATTCCACATCTTGCCTCCTCTTTTTATCCTCAAAGATCAGAATCAGAATTCTTCATGCTGCCAAAGTTGTGGCATGCAAGGAATTCGACTTGGCAAGGTTGGTGCTTTCAGTAAATAGACAGACTTTCTAACAGAGAACATTTGACTACTTTGGCATTTAGCAGAATCTCTTATGCAGAGCGACTTACAAAGTGCAAGATCAGAGTAAATGTCATGGACCCCTAGTCAACAAAGGGTTGACTAGGGTCCAGAGTAAGTGGACAAGTACAGTAAATAAAGTACAACATAACTAGGATACCAGATTTGCTTTTTCTTCATTTGTGTCCAAGGCAAGTCAAAATCTCAAGGCACTCCTGTATACCACGCATTATGAACTTCTATATCTGCTGTTTTTGCTACATAACACCAGCATGCAACTAAATATAAATTAGGCTGGCATAACTCCAGCCCCAACACCTAAACATAACCTAAATGTGCATTTCTTCAATTATACTATACACGTATTTTAACAATTTATGTTCACATAAAAGAGAGCATACAAGGACACAAATATTAAAGGTACAGTTATGGTTACATTCACAAAATCATGTATCATGTCTTCATGAGACAATAACCATCAAAGCATGTCACTCAGGCCCTGGTAAGACTGGCAACTAAATACAGCCTAAAAAAGATTTTCCATATCCAGATTGGAATCAGATTAGTTTTATGAAGACTGAACAGAAAAAAAATCAAATATAGAATATAGAACTATTTAACACTTACCGGTATTTTAACCAAAGAAAATCACTTACCCTACCTTTAAGTTGCAGCGTGACCCAAGTGCTACTAACATCATTAGGGACCAGTCGAAATTTAGGAAATGGGGGGCCCGGAGGAAAATAGGGGAGGGTCATGCCTTCTCATTTTAGTCCGAGGGAGGGTCAGCTAATTTTACTTTGAGTCCAAGGGAGGGTCATACAAATTTGAATTAATAAAATAGTCAGCTTTTCTGAATTCAGGAGAACTGTGGTCAACGATACCCCTCCGTTGCTTTCTCAATGGTAGCCTACTTCCCAACATTCTGGTCAATAGAAAAATTCCATTGACCAGATCTGTAGGGGGCGCAGTGGAGTAACTAATTTTTCTTTTCTGGCCAAAAAGTGTATTTTAGACGTGAGGTCGGGGGCTCTGAGTGTTCCCACTAAAGAAAGTAGGCTTTCAACATCTTAAAACCGTCTTTGTTTTGGTGAGTAGCGAAAGTGTATTTTTAATTTTTACTAAAGACGAGAGGCTGCGCAGCCTGCGCTGCCGGGGGTGTGCGGGGAACGGCTCTAAAGTAACATAGCGTCAAGGAGAATTCCTTCTAATGCTATGGACCAGAGCTACCCACAAATCTGCCTTCATTCAGGGGTGTTCTTTGAATGGAATATAATGAAATAAAAGAGCGATAAAATCTGCGCAAAAGTGATTAATTTAATTACCAACGCCTGTGGAGATTGGTCCAGTCCGTGGATGTCATATGCATTCATGCAGTGTCATTCTTTGAATCCAGTATTGAATGGAATATAATTTCCACCATTGTGAATTAAGCATCATAACTGATTTATTTAACACCTGTGGAGCTTGATGCAGTGCGCTGATCTTGGTGCATTTGATCACTTGTATCTGGATGTGCGTGCTTTGTATATTTATTTATTTTTTCTTGATGGAATAGCCTAATAAGCTTCAAAATGGGCTGCCAGCAGGCCAAAATGATGGCGATTTATGAAATACTTTGAATTAGATCGGGTTTTTATTGTTTGCGCTGCACTGGAAATGTTAATATAATTTAATAAGGTCAGCCAATGTGAATTAAGTGTCATAACTAATTTATTTAATTACTAACACCTGTGGAGCCATATTCAGTGCGCTGATTGCTGTGCATTTGATCTCTAGATGTGCGTGCTTTGTTTATTATATTTTTGTATTTCTTGATGGAATAATAACCTCCTATGGTAAGTGGTAGCAGAAAATGATAGTGATTTATAAAATACTCGGAATTAGATAGGGATTTCATTGTGTACAGCCACAGGAAATGTTTATCAACAGAAAGTGAATGAACGTAAAAGTAATGCTCACTCATGCACTTTGATATCATTATTAAATGCACGTCATTCAAGGCTTGAAACCTCGACATGTATAGGAACATTATTTCGTTTTTAATTATCTTGTACAATTATTTAATAAATTTTAGGCCTATTTGTGTTTGTTATTACCCTATATTATGTGTGCAGTGTGCTTGAGAGATAGGGTGTATATTTTGTAATAGCCTAATAGCACAATATTTCTACAGCTGTAGCCTATTGACCTGTTCCTACCAAAACGATCTGTAAGAATAATGGAGTCAAGCTAAGTGACAGAGCTGAGTTAGAATTGCATCCATTCTCTTCCTTTTTCTCAAGATTTCTCTCCTTTTCCCTTCTTCCCGCCTTCTTCCCCTCCTTTCTCCTTCTTGCCCCCCCCCTTACTATCGCATATGTTCCTCAGCTTGTGGCTAATGTGTATCATTGGACACTCATTCCATGCACTACATCAATCGCGGGATCGAATCCCACTACAGACAATGATTTTCCACGATCCCACGCTACTTTTTGCGGTCAATTTATTTTCTCAGATAAAACAGTACTTTTACTGAGGTAAATGTCAATGCTATTTTTTAGGGGAGGGTTAATCCTTTTTTTTATCACTTGGGGAGGGTCATAGATTTATTTTTCCATTCAGAGGGAGGGTCATGTCATTTTATATCAGGGCACATACATTTCCCCCAGGGGTACCCCTACATTTCGATTTGTCCCTTAGAGAGCGCGAGAATTGATTTTTATAGAGTGCGAGGGGTAATCGTAATGAAAACAAAACAATAGCGGTATTATGTTGCAGAAGAAATGGCGAGTTGAGACATGTCAATTTTCCACAGTTTTTTTGTACTTAGTTGTCTTGTTGTTGTCGCTTGTCTGTTGTGTTGCGTTTCTTGAACGTAGTAAGCAACTAGTGCCTACGTCATGACGTTGTATCGTCATTACCACAGCAACCAAAGCAGATAGGGCGCGCTGGGCGGCTCTGGGTTGAGGTTGTTTAAATCAGTCTGAACACACAGATCCGATCTGATCACTTGCAAATAACAGTGTGAACCGTCAGTCATAAAAATCGGATTTGAGAAATAAATCGGATTTGACTGCAATCAAAACAGGGCCTCAGTACTCTATGGGTATAAGTAACAGCGTCTCCGCCATATGTGGCGGCTGCCAATTATGTCAGAGACAGCACAGTACTTTGCCAGCCCCTTTGCCTCCTTTTTGGGCATCCCAAGTTGTTGAAACCCTCTAACAACCAGTCTGTGGGTGTGTCTGCCAAATATAAAAACAAATAGTCTGCACCTATAGCCTAGCTCTGAGATGATATGTAGGAGTTTGTAAATGCATCTCAAATCTGCACCTACTACATTAACAGTGGTGCGGTTGTTAAGATGTTCTAAAACAACATTGACGTTCACCGGTGTTTCACCTCCTTGCTGCCACACTCTCTCTCACACACACACACACACACACACACACACACACACACACACACAACTCACCAATGAAGTTGAGGTAGCCCTCCCCTCCAAGAGTATGTGTGAGAAGTCGGATCATCTTGTGAAGTTGCAGACCTCGGTCAATAACATGAGTCATAGGGATGAGAGAACTCATGTTGGTGTACATCTCTTTGTCCATGAGCCAGAAGGCCAGAGACTTGTCCCCCACCAGAGCCTACACATAAATGAACAATACAACATGTGGACAAACCTCTGGACAGACAACTTTGCACATAACACCAGAAAGGACATTTATAGTGTGTGTGACATGTATGGAAAGATAGGAACCAACCTGGTCGTGACTCTCTGAGTAACAGATGGAGGGCTCGCCACCTCTCCTGTTGGTCAACGTGTACAGAATATTCCCCATGTCCCACTCCTCATCTTTCTTCTCTTTCAGGATCTACAGAAAGGAGAGAGAGAGGGAGGGAGAGAGAGAGAGAGAGAGAGAGAGAGAGAGAGGAGGATGAACAGTTGGTCGGGTTAAAACTTCCCACGTGTTGCTTTCGAAACATCGGATGCTGAGCAGAGATGGGTGAGGTGAAAAGAATATGCTGTGTTAAAGGGCTAGCTGTTCTGCCTCAGATTTAGAGACTGAATGAACATGTACAGTGGTCATGGCTGGGTTTAAACAGCACTGACACCCATAAGCAGCAAACATCATTATACGTTCAAGAATGAGGCCTCTTTAACACTGATGTGCGAGTCTGGCTTTTCCATCAATGTGCCAGGTCAAGGTTTGCAGGCTATTCTGACTCAAATTCATTCTCACCTTTCAAGCATGTGTGTGTGTGTGTATATGGGTATGTTTTCAAACACTTCCATACAGTGCATGTGCACACACAATGTGTGAATAGCGTGCGCGCACCCACCCACCCACCCACACCCACACCCACACCCACACACACACACACACACACTAGTGATGGGAAAAACAGTTCATTTCGGTGAACGAATGATTCTCGTTCAGTTCACGGCAAAGACTCGTTCAAATGATTCGTTCACGTTCTCGTTCAGTTCCGCTTCAGGTCCCGGCGGAGCGTATGCGATGCGCTACGCTAACTGCATGAAACTGTGTGCATCTGATCCCACTGACTACACTGACATGACTGCACAGTCTACTCTGTACAGAAACACAGCACTGTCATTCACGATCTAATTGCACCATCTTCTTTGTAACATAATGTGTAGAAGTAATATATTTAAATTAATAATAAATATAAATAAATAATAAATAAATAAAGTGTTTTTACTTTACTTGAGTATTTTCAATTATCAGTATTTTTACTTCTACTCAACTACGTCTCAGAGGCAAATATTGTACTTTTACTCCACTACAATTATTTGAAAACTTTAGTTACTTGTTACATTACATTATATTATAAAACATACATTTACCACTTTAGCCCTATTTTAAATCTACAAGCTCACAACGCATTGTGAGCTTGTAGATCTGCTATTTTCAAACATTTTATTCATTCTGGTTACTATTATTATTTTGGCTATACTATGTGGTTGGCTGTGCAGATTGCATCTTGCATTCATTCTGAAACGTGTTAATTGTCCGTGACCTGACAATCATTAGTTGTCTGTATTTCTTTCATAGTTAAATGTCGTGCTATCTGGTCACCACCGGTCTTTTGTACAGGAACAATGAATACAACACTAACAACACAACAGCAGTGCTTCATTTCAATCCACAAAATTTGCAATGCATGTCCGCCTGTCTGTCGCGGGAAGCACGCAGAAGCTCCCGTCCTCCTGTGTGTGTGTGTGTGTGTGTGTGTGTGTGTGTGTGTGTGTGTGTGTGTGTGTGTGTGTGTGTGTGTGTGTGTGCGACCCTGCGGATCGGGGGGCGGGGCATGAACGAACCCGTGAACGCAACGGTTTCGAGTCATGAACGTATTCGTTCACGCTCACGGCAAAGAACTAGTTCTTATGAGCCAATCGATCATGACCGACACATCACTAACACACACACACACACAGTAGCCTGCATGCATGGCCACCACAGTGTCTCTACTGTGAGTCAGTCCTTTACACATCCAATGACCCATCATTCACCCGCTCCGTGTTTACAGCCAGCCTTTTAAACTGGAGTTTGGACAGGGCAGCAATTACTGCCAGTCAGTCCAGCCCACATGGTTGTATTTACAGAGTAATGGCATTAACTGTATGGACTGTACGGACTGTTTGAGAGTGTGTGTGTGTGTGTGTGTGTGTGTGTGTGTGTGTGTGTGTGTGTGTGTGTGTGTGTGTGTGTGTGTGTGTGTGTGTGTGTGTGTGTGTGTGTGTGTGCATAAGTATTGTGAGTTGGAGTTTGGTGGTGAATATGTGTGATGATAACGGGTCAGCATTACTTCACTAAAGTCACTTTAGTAATTGGATTCTAGCAGACACATAGCACCACAATGTCCTTGTTGTGTACTAAATGCACACTTGATCGCAGCCTTGAACATTGAGTGCACAATATACATGGCATTTGTGCACTCAGAGTTAAATTAACGCTCAGGACCTTACAGTGCAGACTGATGTGCAACATTTAGCCAAGGTGTCAAACAGCCTGTGTTGAGCTTGGGAGGGGCAGGAATTGCTCACACACGGCAAGGTGCAACTTAATGTCAAAGGGAGTAGGGACAGAGGCATTTCAAAGAGCAGTGGAAAAGCCGTGTTAGCTGGGTAAACTCCAACTGATGTGATTTCACTCTCCCCTACAGTTCACAAAATCTAACCACATTGTATCAAAGGTACTCAAACAAAACAAGATCTAAGAGGAGGGTTGAAACAGAAGTGTTCCTCTGCCGTCTTTACTAGCATAGCTGATCCGCTAAGATATATCATAATCTCAACATGTCTTTGTTCTTCCCTGACAATGTTATCCTGCTATAGACCTTAATATGTAGACACAAAGTCAAGCAAAAGCTGGCTTTAAAAGATAGGTCACACATTGATAAGGAAAATGAAATTGGTGTCTGGGCATTTTGCTGTTCGAATATACAATGGGAGAGCAGTATTTGAAATGCCTGGCTGTGCTCGCATTTGTACAGAATAATGCCTTACAGTAGCAACAAGACACATAATTGTTTAGCAGAAGTGTGATCGACTTTGACTTATTACCCTTTTGAAATAAAACACAGCAGTAGCTCTGTTTCCCTGGAAACACAGAAGTATCAAGAAAATCATCCTTGAGCACAAACCCTCCCACCCCAGATTATTATGCAATGGGAACATCATTGGCTGGTAAAGAGGAAAATTACTTTTGCAAATAGAAAAGACCTGACATGAAAATAGTTTCCTTTGAAAAAGCTAATAGTCAGCAAGATAAGGCTATATCTTATTGTCTTGTATAATTTATTATGGCAGTCAACTGGGGAATTGGATGTGAAAAACCAAACGTGTTTTCAGAAATGTGTAGTCAAGTTGGGAGCAGCATAATTTTTAACCTCACTCCGTCAAATGGAAGAAGCTTGCGACACACATTTTGTTTCACAGCGTACTTGCATCTGAGACTTCGGGCGCAGAATCGATGACAGACGGAGTTTCATTTTTTCAAGCTACTAGGCAGGTGATTGGATGATCCCGCCCCTAGCAGCCGCTGATTGGTTCGTATGCGCAGCGGTTCGGGCAGCTTTACTCTGTGAGCAATCCCAGACCCTCCTTCCTGAAACCAAATGCAATGCAATGCATGAGATTTCCGGAGGGAGGGGGTGTTTACCAGGCTACATAATTTTACCTCTGCCTTGAAATCTTAAGCAATCAGCACCTACAGAATAATTCTACACACCACCCAACATACTGCAAGTGGGCACAGGCCCCAGTGCGACCGCACGTGCCCCAGTGCGACCGCACGGGCCCCAGCGCTGTCTATAGCGACTTGGGACTGTCTGGAGACTTGACTCATCAAACTCATCTGACTTTACACTTGGTTAAAGTATCAGCATTTCTATGGTCTGCGTGCATTTCTATAGCACCTTTGTCCAAAGCCATTTACAATGTGCAGTACATGCACGCATTCACACACGTGAATGCTTCCACCGACGGTGGAAGAACTTGTCTTGTCTTGCTCAAGGACACATCAACGTGAAGTCAGGAAGAACTTTCAATTACCAAATGGCCACTCTGGCCTCCTGAGTCACAGCCGACTTAACTTGGACTTGCACAGAGAGACTTAGAAAAGACTCTGATATGTTTATGAACTTGCAGGCTACGTGTCATTTCTGTGGCTTAACCCATTCACTCCGGGAACGCATCTGTGTCATTTTAGATATGCTATTCAAAAATAGCAGATATACAAGCTCATAGTGTGGCACTCGGTGCCGCGCTATGAGCTTGTATATCTGCTATTTTTGCATAGCCAAAGAAATCTTAAAATGACACAGATGCGTTCCCGGCCTTAGTGGCTTAAATAACAGCAGTTCCAGTCAGAGCTTTCATGTTCATCTTTCATGTTTCATGCTGCTCCTGATTGCATGCAACTCACTAGAGAGTTTAAACTGGTTATGAAAGATCTTGAGGCAAAAATCAATAAGGAGCCGTCTATGCTTTGCTGGGCCAAAATCTATTTAGGCTTAGCATCTGATTTCCTACCGTTGGCATGTGTGCGCACTGCTCGGTCCGCATAAGCGAGAATCCCAATTCTATAAGTGTGTTTGTGTGTGTATCTGGATTTGCACGGCACACCATTCCTCCGATCGCCACCATATTTGCCAATCAAAATGTTCAGGTTGGTTTGTCTGTCTGTTCACTACTTTGGTCCCAAACAACATATCTTGAAAACTACTGACTGGAATTTGCTTTGCACTTTAATGAACTCAAGAGGACGGTTGATGCACCATTAGTTATGGAGGGTAATGAGGAGTGAATAATGGACAACATTGTTTATAAGGAGCTGCTTTAATTCAGTGATAATTATAGCAGCCAAAGGACGCTTTTTTCTAGTAATTGTATGTGTATTTTAACACAACAAAACAAAAACAATAACCACGTATTGTGGTCATTCCAGGACGCCTGGATGGTGCATGGCCCATGATGCCCATATAATCGCAATATCCCCGGTTGGATTCCGGCTGGAGACCTGTGTTGCATGTCCTTTCCCCACTCTGCCCTTAAGTTTCCTGTCTCACTACTGTCCTATCTAAATACAACAACAAAAAAAGAGTAAAAGAATCAGGAACTTGTTAGTACGGGGTGGCAGTGAGCCAGGAGGTAGAGCGGCCGTCTTGGGAACAGAAGGTTCCCGGTGCAATTCCCAGCTCCTCATGGCTGCGTGTCAAATATTCATCGAGTAAAACATTTAAACACTAACTGCTCCCTATCAGCAGGTTGGTACCTTGCATAGTTCTATCCACCACCCTTGTGTGAGGCGGTGAATGTAATGCATATTGGAAAGCACTTTGGAGAAAGGCTCTAAAATAAATGCACCATTTACTATGCATTTTATTTTACACAGCAAAATACTGCGTGTTAATTTAACTTTGGGAGTATAAAAATGAACCCTTATGTACAGCTTGTTATCTCTGAGAGTTAACACATTGACTGCCAGAGTTTATTCATAATGTACTCACCCCTGTGCCAGCAATTTGCGTGTTTTTTAATTTTTTTGTTTTGTAATTTTTCATTCAAATACATTCTCTGATTGTGTTGTCAAGCACCTACGATTGTTCCACCAGTAGAGAGCAGCACATCCAAACATTGATCACCTCGCTCACCCCCTCCCAAACAGGCCCACGTCATATCCGGTCATTCAAAGGATGTGACGTTTTCGACAATTCCCGGCCCGCTGATCGGCCTGAAAACGACGTGATACACTACGACGATGGCTGTTAGTCACCCGGACCAAAGAAAATAGAAGTTGAGCTGTCCGTTTGTCTTTTCTACCGTGTGAAAAACCGTGTTTTTCCTTATTCTGGCCGAAAATCACCGGAGAAAAACAACGTGACCCGGAAATGATTTTTTTTTTTTACATCCGGCTCCGGGTGAGTGTGACGTAAGTGGAAAACGAAAGTGTTGATGAGAAATAAACACAGCCGTGCGATCACAGATTAAACAATGAAAATTCAAAAGAACGTGTAAACAGGCTCTTATGAATCCTGGCACTCAAGCGATGGATTTGAAAGAACGTGTAGACGGGATCTTGGCACTGTATGTGTTAAAGGGATATTTCACTTTCAAAAAAAAATTTGGTCATTTTATCATCTACTCAGGCCTTTGTGAACCCCCCAGACAGTTTTTAAGTTTCTTGATTAATTATTTAGATATTTGATATTCATTTTATCAGACACGCCCCCTTCCTATACAAACCCATTGTAACTTCAAACTCCATTTTAGCCATGTTAGATTCATCAAAAACACCCGTCCTTGGTTCTGGTGACTCACCCTGCCCTCCTAATGCGTGAGGGGGCCGTGTTTTTCCGATTACTTTTTTCATTTATTGTATTTAAATTTTTTATTGTATTTTATTTTTTTCATTTTCCAAAAAACAATATTAAAAATAAATGAAAAAAGTAATTGAAAAAACACGGCCCCCTCACGCATTAGGAGGGCAGGGTGAGTCACCAGAACCAAGGACGGGTGTTTTTGATTAATCTAACATGGTTAAAATGGAGTTTGAAGTTATAATGGGTTTGTATAGGAAGGGGGCGTGTCTGATAAAATGAATATCAAATATGTAAATCATTAATCAAGAAACTTAAAAACTGTCTGGGGGGTTCACAAAGGCCTGAGTAGATGATAAAATGACCAAAAGTTTTTTTGAAAGTGAAATACCCCTTTAAATGAACACTTGGGGTTTTACTGTGTAACAGTAGTCCTGGTGAGAGATGAGATCACTCTGTACAGGACTTATTGCAATGCGAACAAAATGATTAAAACTGAAAAGGCTGCTCTCTGTTGGTGAGTTGAAACGGATTATGAATGATCTCAAGGCAAACTCCAGCAGCAATTTATGTTGATGCTTTGATTAGTCTATACTGTATTGTTTTAAGCATGATTCCCAATACTGCTCATCTGGTATAAATGTCTGGAAAATGTTTTTTTTATATATCATAAACACCTACCACAATTGGGTCCTGAATTGATTGATTGCAGATATGTACCTCCTCTTCATGTAAAAAACAACTATGGATTTCTTGTATTGCTTTTTTAGTATACTTGAGTATTCAATGTGTAGCCTTGAAATCTATTAGATTAGTGAATTGTAGCTACAGCAGAGTAGCTGTGTCCCTGTCCACCTTTGTATATGAGCCATTTTAATGTTTACGAGGGTTCTGTTGGCTGGTTTAACAGGAGGCAAATGGACGACGCCTCTCTCACACGCACGCGCACACACATTCCTGTATTACTACTATACTTGTGAGGACCATCTATTGACGTCTATTGCACAACATACTGTACAGTATATAGGGAACGGGAATCGACTACCAGAGTTGTTAGAGAATCGGAATGTTAACTCAGAATCGACATTGTGTGCCTCCAAGCTTATCAATTCCTTTTATCAATGCCAGCATGTTTTTTTTTGACAGTTGCTCATGACATCATGATGTCAGTGACATCATGTGTCTATGCAGCTGAAAAGGAAAGGAGCATTGTAATTTATTTTAACATGTTCAAATGTAATTATGGAGGACATGCATGCCTTTTCTCTACGGTTTCTACGCTGTGTTCAGATATAATAAAAGAGTTGAAAACCTGTGTGGGCCTATACTCTTCTTCTTTCTATAAAGGAATCGATAAATAATCAGACCGATAAGCACAATCGCTAATGGCACTGTTATCAATAAAATCATATCAATTCCAATCCCTACATTCACTTTCCAAATCTAATTCTAATCCTAATACTCTCACCATTGTGCACCTAACCTTATCCTTAAACCATAGCCGTAATTGTACCTTGCACCTTAAAATACCCCTGGAAAAGTAAGGGCTGGCAAAAAAAGAGTCATCACTTTCTGCTTTCTACTAAGAGTACATTTCCCTCCTCTCACAAATACAATAGGAGTACAATCACACACACACACACACACACACACACACACACGCACACGCACACGCACACGCACACGCACGCACGCACGCACGCACGCACGCACGCACGCACACACGTACACACGTGCGTTCACACACCCATGGGCATCACATTTAATGCCTGGCTTGTCCTTGGTGTGTCTGATAAAGGCAGGTTGAAAAGCCTGGGCTAAATCAATGCTAAGGCAGTAAAAAGAGACTGTAACATCACAGCACCGCCTCGTATGCAAAGACCCATCAAATGGCTATGGCTGCTCCGCTCTGACAGGAAATGAGACGGGGCGGGGACGAGAGGAACACACGAGGGGCAAAACGCGTTATCCTGCCATGATGTGTGTGTGTCTCTATAGACGCTGCATCGTCAATACATACAGCATATTGTCCCGGTCGTGAAGAAACCTTGTATCTCCGTATTTCAACCCCCCCCCCCCCCCCCCTGTAAAGGCCATGCCCTACTTTGTCGTACGATAGTGTAAATGCAAAAGTTAGCAAGAAAATAGCCGATCTACAAGCCCACAACGGGTCCAACAGGTTTTTGTTATTATTAGTTCAAATGTAAAAAAAAAATGTAAAAAAAAAAAACGTGTCTTTGTTAATGTTTGAAAGTGGTTAAGTGTGTCTGTGTTTTTTTTATATATATTTTTTATTTTCATGAAATATTGAACTAATGAAAAGTACTAACAAGAGCTTGTGACTAAATAATAACTACATTTGATCCTTTGGAACACAGGTTATTTTTTTCCATTTCCTGAAATTTAACCACTTTGGACATAAAAGGTTTCTGCCCAAACAGTGACGCTGTATAAAATCTTAATCACAAGACTGCATACTCAAAGCTAAATCATCAACAGCTGCTTGTTGAAATCTAAGAAGAAGAAAAAATTCAAACCCCTAGACCCAGTAGGGGGCAGAAGCAGCCCAGATAAGACGGTGAGGAGAGGAAGAACAACTAAAGGATGGATGGGAGATCAGAGAAGAACCTGTACCTGTCTCAATAACACTGTGTCCCTCAGCTAAAAAAAAAACATCTTCAACCCCACCAACTGCACAGCCATATGTTCCAACATTCAGCTCTAATGACCAGAGGCTGCACACATACCATAGGTAACCGCTTGTAACAGCTGTCCCATCACTTCTCTTTTTTCCTGCCCCTCCCCCCGACCCCCCCGTGGCAAATCTCACGAGCCTTCCGTTTTATTCAGTGATTTGAAAAGGCGACGTCTTTTATTTAACGTCAAGTTCCTCCTCAGGAGAGGGAGGTTAGAAGCTGTGTCAATGGATCGCCAACCTAATTGCTCCTCTGGAGGACAGGGGGGCCAGTGGTGAGACAGGAGAAAAGCAAGGCAGAGATGCATACACACAACACAAGTGTTCTACTTAACTGGAGTCGATCCATACTGAATGTGTGTAAATACTGCAAATGTATACGCTAGACTAGACCTATACTCGGGCACCACGCAAGTCGGGAACAATTATGCAATTGTAGCCATTGTCAGAGTACCTGTCATATATGCCCATATATGGGCATATCGGTCGGATCGGTGGTTCTGGTAAATCAGAACTCCATATATGCCTACAGTGGTGGAAAGTAACTAAGTACATTTACTCAAGTACTGTACTTAAGTACAATGTTGAGGTATTTGTACTTTACTTGAGTATTTCCAATTTCTAATACTTTTACTTCTACTCCACTACATCTCAGAGGCAAATATTGTACTTTTACTCCACTACAATGATTTGAAAACTTTAGTTACTAGTTACTTTGCAGATATAAATTATTACGTTATAAAACATACATTAATCACTTTAGCCCTATTTTATACCTAGGCTATTTGAAAATAGACGATCTACAAGCTCACAACGCTAGATCGGCTATTTTCAAACATTTTAGTACTTTTACTTTTGGTACTTTAAGTACATTTTGATACCAATACTTTTGTACTTTTACTCAAGTACATTTTGAATTCCAGACTTTCACTTGTAACAGAATATTTCTATATTGCAATATTGATACTTTTACTTAAGTAAAATATCTGAGTACTTTTTCCACCACTGCCTCTATATGGGCATATATGTCGGATCGGTGGTTCTGTACATCCGCCAATCCGACTGACTTCACGCCGGTCGCACACTCCCTCGGGACGATCCGTGAGCTTGTGGTATCAGTATCTAAGCGGTGTTAGAGCATGACATCATCAGTGACACCAGCAAGGTTTATACCAAGGGGCAGGCTTGAGATTTTTACATTGACTCCAATACGGAAGAGACAGTTCATATGAATGGCCTGTAGTTTCGCTGTTTTACCCCTGCAGGTGTCAGAAAGAATTTATTTTAACGCAAGCGAATGGGTTTTTGACAAACTTTAGACTAGATTTTCTTACCTTAATAAAAATTGTCATAAATGCTATATGCTTCCAGTCGCTAGTTTAAAGTCTCCTTTCAATCATCATGATATGCGTTTTGCTAAATTATGGTCCCATTTATTCTAAAATTGACGATAAAATAGGCTATTCTCTAAGAGGGGCGGGATGATTTGATTGACAAGCTACACAACCAATAGCATTCATTCCCCGCCCCCGCTCTTGATTGACAAGCTACCAAACCAATAGCATTCTTTGGGGATTGTTTTCCGGTTCCTGTTCCCGACGTGCTTTTGGGCTTATATTAGAGATGGCGGATTTCAAATTCCTGAACAATCGGCTTCATTTTCGGTCTGTAGAAACCAGCGGTCTGGCTTTGTCCATCTCTTTTATACAGTCTATGGTTTATACACAGTAACAGAATATAGCCTCCATATATGGCGAGGTTACGTTTGTGACGCCCACCGTCAACCAAACGTCAACCCACAAGGCCACTTTAATACACTTTCACACACAAAATATGCAGTACACCCATGAACATTTACACGTCGCACGCACACATGTACGCTCACACGCACTGTCATGTCATTTCTTTGTATATTTAGGTTATTTATCATATCTGCCCATATCTGTAACTTCAAAGACTAAAAGCCATTCATATGTCATTTATTCATATGTTCCAGTGTTCAACGACAAAAGCACAATTAAATCGTTAATCGCAATTATTTGTTGGACAATTAATCGTCACATAAAATGTCATGATCGTGGCAGCCCTAACACACACACACACACACACACACACACACACACTCACCTGGATCCATTTGTCAGGCACAGCCATGGCCAGACGGTAGTCAAACCCCATTCCTCCTTTTATGATGGCCCGACACAGTCCTGGCATACCAGAAACATCCTTAAGATGTGAAAGAGAGAGAGAGAGAGAGACAGAGAGAGAGAGACAAAGAGAGAGAGAGAGAGAGAGAGAGAGAGAGAGAGAGAGAGAGAGAGAGAGAGAGAGAGAGAGAGAGAGAGAGAGAGAGAGAGAGAGAGAGAGAGAGAGAGAGAGAGAGAGAGAGAGAGAGAGAGAGAGTGAGAGTGTGATGTTGTGATGGCATAAAAGCAAGGATTTGGTTTGTGAGGATTTTGATACAAAGGTAAAAGGGATCAAAGGAGGTAAAAGATGAGATGTTAGAAGCGGGATGAAAAACATGACACAATGTTGTGAGTGTTACTGAGATGAGATTATCCTCTTTCTGCTGGAGGCCTGGGGGGTGGAGGGGGGGGGGTGACACTGCAAAATAATGTTGAAACTCTCAGAGTTAACACTCAGGATTAGTGTACGTGCTTTTAAAAACATAGTATACCACACACACACACACACACACACACACACACACACACACACACACACACACACACACACACACACACACACACACACACACACACACACACACACACACACACACACACACACACACACACACACACACACACATATATATACTGTATATGACTCTTACTTGAGACTCTGGAATTCGCTCATTCAGTAAAATGTTTAATTGCCTTTTTCCCGCCCTGTTGGTTCATAAATCTATATTATTTAATTAACTTTAGAGCTTCACTCGTACTCTCTCTCTCTCTCGCTCTGTTTTAGACCAAGCGTAAATTCAGCGGTCTAGGTGCTTAAGTCCTTTGTTTGTTCATAGCTGCCGCTGGATTAAGAAGTGCTTGGAAGGGTTTCCTCTATTATGTTATCTTCTGAGGCAGAGTGGTGATTTCTTCCTTGCCTACAGTACATGCATGTGGTATTTGGGTGCTTCGCCGTGGCGTGGCGTGCACCAGTGTGGGAGGACTGTCCCAGTAGCATTTTTGTCACTTGTAATGTCTCTTTTCCACTACGGAAGGTACCCAGATCCTTCCAGACCTGAAACTTTCCAGAACCTGTGAAGTTCTGGGAAGATTGCTTTTCTTTTTCTTTTTCTTACATTCTATAAGTACGCCATAAAAAAGGGGGGCAATAGCCGATCTACAAGCTCACAACATGATGCATTGTGAGCTTGTAGATCTGTTATTTTTTTTTGCAATAACAGATCTACAAAAAGAGAAAAGATTCAGAAAGATTTTCAAGTATTCCTTCAGGTTAGTACCGCCTCCTGAGCAGGGCCCACACTAAAGTAGGTTCTGAGAACCTTATCTGAAACCGAGTCATAGGCTCATAGCATAATATGGAAACTAATCCAGAACTGTGAAATATGTTGCACGGCACGGTTCGCTTGGTTCTTGTGGTTGAAAGGAGACACAAATCAGCAGCACAGACTTAATTCAGTGTCAACAAGGACCGTGATTTGCGGCGTCTGCCGCCCCCACCTGTTTGGAGCAGGTCAGCCTGTGGATAGAGCAAAAGAGCTCACTCTGTGTTTTGTGCTTTTTTTCATCCCTGTAGTTGGTGGAGGTGCACTTAACACTGGGAACACATCTGTGTCATTTTAAGATTTCTTTGGCTACTAAAAAAATAGCTATAGATATACAAGCTCATAGCGCGGCACAAACTTGTAGATCTGCTATTTTTTTAAACATCGTGAAAATCTTTGCAAATCTTTGAGTATATATATTTTTTAAAGCAAACATTTGTAAAACATTTTTTTTCCAGGGAACCCCAGAAGTAAAAGATTTGAGTAACAAATGTCAAAGATTTGAGTAACAAATGTTCGCTGAAAGATTTGCACAAATTGCCAGCGATAAAAAACAAAAAAATGCAGATCTACAAGCTTATAGCCGCGCTATGAGCTTGTATATCTGCTATTTTTTTAAATAGCCAAAGAAATCTAAAAATGACAGAGATACGTTCCCGGATTGAATGGGTTAAATAGACATCTCCAAAATCACATAAATCCTTTTATTGTGTATAGTGTTATTATGCCTGTGTGTTTCACTTTGATATGAATGTCCCTGCAGGATAGCTAAATGACATATCATGATGCATGGTGAATACTGACGGTACAATATATCTCCACTCTTTATAAACCCAATCTCTTTAGGCAAAGCACATTTTATTTGTATAGCGAATTCCACCAACAATGTAATTCTAAGTGTTTTACACAAAACATTAAAAGCAATAAGACACACATACAGTATAACAGGACATTTGAATACATAAGATGCCTTTTTAAATGTTTTGAAAATGTATGGTACAGCAGACTGTATTTACTTAGCATTCAGGTCTGTTGCTGAAACACGGATTGAAAAGGCTATCCAAGCACATTGTGTGTTTAAAAACCCATGAAATAAGAATTGTTGTTATTTGGGGTTATTTTTGAGTGCCCGCCGTGGTGATAAAAACGTGTTCTGAAATAATCATGTGAGAGCAAAACTCTGAGTGTTAACAAGTAACCATTATGAAATAAAAACAGAAAATAGCACAATCCCAGTCGTAATGTGGTTGCACTGTTTACTTGCTCGAGGGCACTTCAAATCAAATCAGATCAAATGTAGCGTTTTGATCAGGGGTTTGGGACGGAGCCGTGTGGGAGAGAAAGATCAAGGGACCAAAAAGGTAGAGAGTGAGAGAGAACGAGTCACCCAGAGAGGGAGTCACAGTACAGTTCTTAAAAAGAAAAAAGGCGATTTCCACTATTACAAAATGATTGTTGACATTGTATTAAAGCCTCTCTCGAGCTCTTGTAAGCAGCTTTGGGGGCAGAGACAGCAAAACGATGAGAAGTCTTTGGGGACATGTCTTCTCTTCAATGATCTATTATTACCTGCGTTTGATTCACACCTCTCCTATCCTCACTAACTAATATGAGCTCAGAGACACAGAGAGAGAGAGAGAGAGAGAGAGAGAGAGAGAGAGAGAGAGAGAGAGAGAGAGAGATGGAACATGGCAGACAAAGAGCTAGACAAAGACAAGTAAGAAGGGTAAGACAAAGAGTGACAGAAATAGCGAGACAATGTGACAGGTATGAGAGAGAGGGGGAGAGCTGGAGAAACACAGAGAAGCTAGGATGGGCAGACAGACAGACAGACAGACAGACAGACAGACAGACAGACAGACAGGCAGGCACTGGCAGACAGACAGACAGACAGAGATAGAGAAAGTGAGAGAGAAAGTGAGAGAGAAAGTGAGAGAGAAACAGAGAATAAGATTAGAAAGTTATAATATAACATTTTATAGGAAGTGCCTGAATAAGTATAGGCTTACAGGAAAATCTAATCAAAACAAAACTAAGGGCCCATACGGCACTAGCGGAAGCGCACGTGTTAATCCTATTCTCCGAATCGCGCAGGTGTCCTTTATACCATTTGCGCCCCCGTTGTCTTAATATCAAAAGATCATGCGCCTATTTAGCACTGCTGGGTGTGTTGGTCCTAAAACGGGTTGTGGTTTGACGCAACAGAGCACACTGCTATCTTATTCCCAGAGCTACATGAAATTTGCGTTTTGCATTTAGACCAGCCGAAAGCTGGTCTTAGCTCAGATCGCAATCGTTTCCTTAGTATTTACGCAGTGAAACTTGAATCTCTCAGGGCTTGGGTTATCAACCAACCATCTTTTGGTTGATAACCAACTCATTTTACTTTTTTCATCCAAAACTGAAGAACCACACTAAATTAGTTAATCGCACAGATGCTCCTTGCCTGTTAAGATGAATCGCATCATGTGTGTACAGGTCCCGTCTCTTCCAGAAAAAGTCAAAAAACTACATAATCCACATATATAATACAGTAAACCTGTAGCCACTAATGCAACTGGTAAAGCCTGCTGAAGCAGTTAGGTGCCACGGCCAATGGATGGTTAAGGGCCAGACACAATTACCCATCTCCCGGTGCTCCTTAACAGAGTGATGAGCTCCTGAAGTCCTTCCGTAAGGACTCATGTGCGGCCGACGTCAATCAATCCAACATGCACCACCGCGCTCAGTCAACTGTGATAATACAGTAGGAACTAGATTAGAAAGATGTGCTCAGTGGAGCACAGATCTTCCCCAGAGTATCACTGATGTGATATTGATGACTTCATATTGATAACGTTAGTGCGGAACTGCATATTTTGGCAAGGCTGAACAATATTCACACACAAAATATTTACAATAATGTGAGAAATATTCAGGGAATTTACTTCCTTGGCCTACTGGAACTAGTATGTGTAAGAAATCCGATGCCGATCGGTCCAGTGGTTTACCAGATTAGCCTCATACACACAGACAGACAAGAGAGACACAGGGGTAAAAATATTATCTTCTCCCTTGCCTTCGGCCTGGTGGAGATACGCAGATAGATGATGTCCTGCACATCTGCACTGCATGGAACTACAGTATGATGGTCACATCCATGGGTAGATCAGCTCCCCAGGCCGGGTGACGAGAAAGAGGCATTCACACAACATCACCACAGAAGATCTAGACAGAGTGGTTGCATTATCCGTGTGGCTAGGTTTCCGTATTATCCAGCGCTTCAGAAGAACCAAGCAGAGAGGCCAGAGGCTGGAATATACTGAGGTGTAGCATTGAGCTGCATCGGATTTTTTCCAACTTGAACCCATGCTTGGAACTGGGAAGTCTAGTCTGAAGAAGAGCAGTGTGCTCGAAATGTTGCTCAGCTCATCAAAGGGAGCTACAGTGTGCAAACTTTTCTATTTTCATTGGAACTCGGAAGAGGTCATTGGAGTGGAGCCCATTAGGCCAGTTTGGAGATGAGAAAGTCCTGTTCACTGGCAACAATGGGCATTAAACAAGTTTCACTTTTGTAGGGTGCTCATTTTTGGGCCAAAAGTTTCCTTCATTGAAAGTTTTCCTCCAGCAAAATTCAATGAAAGGTTTAAAATCACTGGGTAGAGATTTGTTACACGTGGAATGGTGGAGTAAAGGAAAGACCATTGGGTCACAAAGATTAGTAGGGGCCATCGTCTGTGGATCATGAAGCCGTATGGGAAATTTCATCGCAATCCTGCCAGTGGCTTTCCAGAAATATTATTTGGGAAAAAGAGGTGAACAGACCAACCGACAGCCTGAAACTCTCAGAGCATCGTCGCTAAGGGCTAAAAAAAAGTTTAATGAAAAGAAAAAGACAAAAGAAAAGGTACTCCCATCACATAACAATGGGATCTATCGACCTAAACATCTTAACCACTATAGTCTAAACCTTTCAAATATTGGTGAGGGAGAGCGCTGCATCACTGATAATGTCAAAGGGGAAACAAGATTTGAAGCAGGGATTGATACAGAGGGGAAGTAGGGTGAGATGAAGTAGTAACAAGCGGTGTGTGTGTGTGTGTGTGTGTGTGTGTGTGTGTGTGTGTGTGTGTGTGTGTGTGTGTGTGTGTGTGTGTGTGTGTGTGTGTGTGTGTGTGTGTGTGTGTGTGTGTGTGTGTGTGTGTGTGTGCTGTCACCTCAGCGATGGTGATGCAGTCGGGGAAGAGGGTGTGGAGTGTATGGTTGGCTATCATCAAATAGACAATGGATTCCTCGTCCACGTTCGACTCAGGCCCAAAGTAATCGCTGTAACCTCCACAAAATGTCATACCTGGGCATAGTGAGAGGGACAGAGGCAGATAGTTGATCCCTTACAGCTGTAGCTATACATATGAAATACACAATATCACAGAAGGAATTGTACTCTATGTTTTATATCTTCACACAAAAAATGGAAAGAGATGGTGAGTGGAACAAAAAGATGAAAAAAAGCAAGGCAAGACAAAACATGTATTAAATTCTTCTTCATTTTGTTGCGGAATCCCTCAATTTTCTGCCCAAGGTGCACCAGATGCTGAATGTCAATTGTCCCTAAATTGGATGCAAATGCCTGTTTATGTTGATTTACATACTGTAGTTAAACGACCTGTTAACACCTTAGAAGGCAAGCAGACGGTCTTGTGTAAATGAGCCGTGGCGAATGACAATACAACTTTTATTACTGAGCTTTCAAGCTCAGAAATAAAAGTTGTATTGTTATGTGTGGATGAACTTTTCAAAACTAGTCACAGGAACAGATTTTTTTTAAATAAAGGCATGGCAAGACAATACTGGTACTAATGCTGTCAACTCTGAAAGGAACTCTGATAGATAGAGATCCGTCTCTATCTATTGTGGTCTGTCAGTGAGGTAGTCCATGATCCAGGACAAGAAGTCGAAGAATAATATCCTCACAGCACCACTTTCATGGTCCAGGGAAGACCATTGATGAAAACAGAAATGGTTTGACTTAAAATCACATTTAGCTGTAGTCTTTATCAAGAATGCTGCTGATTTGGCACGCTTTTATACAACAAGACCAAACAAATGTTTTTGATAAAGATTACAGAATGTAGTGGTACTTGCTGATATTAATAAAGCATAAACTAAACAAAAGGCCTATTTTGCTGTGTATGCAAACAGCCTACTAGTTTCCCATGACCTTCTCCAATTAAAATTTCATGAAGCAGTATCACTTTATAAGCCACAGGTGGAGTGGAGTGGTCGGATGTTGGATAAAGGATTGGTGCAATAATTGGCAAAACTGCACTGTCAGGTCACAGGTGTCTAGTAGATAGTACAATGATACTCAACCTCATTCATTTCAAAGACCCGCATTTCATAATTTTTTTATCTCTAGGACCCCAATCTACACTGTATAATTCTCTGCATTAACCCATAATACAGAACAATAATACAGATAAGAAAAAGAAAGACAGCCACGACTGTATGTTTGTGGAAATGTTTATAATAAAAATGTACATAAATAGATTTTGTGAATGAGGCTATTTGACAGAGAATACCATTGGTTGCTATTGGTTGCTATGAAAAGCATATTTAGCATTTTACCAACAGGTTATGGTAAAAGTGCCTGCTTTGGGCAATTTCCAAGCTTCCTGTGTGAGGAAAAACATTGCTTTTCGTGTAGGGAAAATAAGCCTTGGGGTATAGAGGAAATCAACCCAAGCATACAGGAAGACAACCAAAAACGTGGTTGTCTTACTCTATAGCCAGATCCCAAGACTGAAATGTATGCCTCCTTGCCTCCTCCATCCTCCAGCATGGCAGTGTTCTTGAAATTGGTGACCTGCAGAAATATGTGACCATCTTGTGGACTTCACATAACGCCTATGACCGAACGTAAATCACTGCTTTTGTTCATTTACAGCGGATAATGAAGTCCACAAGATGGTCACATAATTCGGCAGGTCACCAATTTCTCCGTAACACAGCCATGCCGGAGGATGAAGCACAGAGAAGGAAAGGAGGCAGAAACTTGAGTATCGGGATCTGACTTATCCCACCACCAATGGCAAAATATTTGGGGATATCTAAAATAACTTATGGAAGAACTTAACTCCAGCTTTTGCTGTAAGTTACTCAGGATAAGAGAATCTGCTAAATGCCTCAATTCTAATGTATTATAATATGTAATTGTAGCTTACGAAAGACAGCAGAAAGACTGATTATACAGGCAAAAAAGAAAAACTGGCTTTAATGAAATGTTTACACAGTGGATATAAGAACATCTTGTGTATCATAACTCCTATCCACTCTGCTGTAGGTCCCTTATTTAGCATCAAGACGCCTCTCTTTCTCACATCCCTTTTCCCTTGCTGTCTCTCTGTCATCTGTACTCATTAGTCGCTGCAGGTGTGAAGTCTCTGTGAACTCAGTGACCTGCTACCCCCAAGGTATCTGTTTGATCAAAATAAACTACCATAAACTGCCGATACTTTAAGCTAGCATGGAGTTTATTTGGCGACATGAAAGACAAAACTCTCCAAGCCACACATAAAACAAATGTCTAGACACAAGCACATGTGCTATCATGTGATAGAAACAGTGGTGGACACTATACATTTACTTAGTACTGTACTTAGAGTATCTGTACTTTAGTTGAGTATTTAGTATTTTTGGATACAAATGACTTTCAATCTACTACATTTCAAAGACAAATATTGTATTTTTGACCCGTGTCCACTACATTTCTATTAAGGGAAAAAGTAACACCGTACCATACATGGATCACAATGGAAACAAGTCCCCACGACTTTTTGGGGTTAACCTTTTAGCCTAAATGTTTTACTGCACCACCACCTGCAAACTTCTGGAAAATCTTTGAATTTATTTGAAAAGGTCTACATTTTAATACAGCAATGCATTGATATTAAAAAGAAAATGTACTTTGTAATTTGGACTTTTGAATACTATAAATAGCAAGTCTCTTGCACACCTACAAAGGCGACAGGTGCGTAGGAGAACACCAAACGGGGGCCCAACGCACTAAAAAAGAAATAACTCCCACACACATATCTTTAAAGATAACCTGAGGAAGGTCTAAACAGACAGAAACATTGTTTTCCTTTTAAAGTTTGTATTTGCATTTGAAGACAGTGTGTGGGAGTTTCTTCTTTTTTAGTACTTTTGAATATTGAAGTATTTTTGAAAGCATGTACTTTTGAATAATAGTATATATTTTTTAAAGCAAGTACTCCAGTACTTTAACTCAATTATCAATTTGACAGGGCAACTTTCACTAATATTTGACCAGGAGTATCTATACTTTGACTCAAGTACTGGGGTTGAATACTTTGTCCACCACTGGATGGAAAAGCACTGAAACACAAGACATGAGTATGTATGCAATGGAGTGATGATGGTATGCTCACCCATGCCGTGATGGTGGTACAGCATGGAGGTGACTCCGTCAAACCTGAAGCCGTCAAAGCGATACTCGTCCATCCACCAGCGGAGGTTAGAGAGCAAAAACCGCAGCACCTCCCAACTGACAAAAAAGAAAGAAAAAGGTAAAAAATAAATGTTAGACTGGTAAGAAAATACAATTCAGAAACTAATGTTCTATTTCAGCAATTCCCAAGCTGTGGGCCGAGGCCCACTGGTGGGCCATGAGGATATTGCAAGTGCCCCCGTAAATGGCAAAACACTAAGATTTTAGGAACATAAAAAAAGTAATGAACAAAAATGGCATGGTATTTTTTCTTTAAACCCTTGATTTTTCTTTTCCATTTTCATTGTGATACCAATAAATAGGAACTTAAACTACGTGACTTCCATTGATCCAAGCTGGAACACAATCGACTGATCATTAAAAATAACAATGCTCTGAAATACACGATCAAGTGGGCCCTGATCCAGAAAAGGTTGTGAAGCACTGAAATATAGTGTTCACCGTAAAGCAGCTCTTTTACACTGAGGTACTGTATAAACAGCCCTTGGCTGTGTTCACAGAGCAGCTCCTTTACAATGAGGTAAACAGCCTTTTGACTGTTGTCAATCCCGCTAGGTTCATAGCCCAGGCACTTTGTGTGTACTTTCAGTACTGAGGGTACCGGTTCAGCTCATTCACTTTCAGTTCAGACTATAAGCCAGTTCCTGTGAACACAGTGAACGTGCAAACTCAGGTCAAGAACGAGCAACTAAGTATCCACAGTTCAATGCCCGGTGGTGAGTGTACAGATGAAAGAAGCGGCTTGGATTAGCTCCTATACGGTCGAATATAAGTTTGTTAAACTCTCCCACCTACTGTGCCTCGATCTGTATTTTGCCTGGCTTCAACTACTCTATCTCCAAACTGTGGAGACACTGCTGGAGATATATAGTAAGTCCAGGTGAAACCGTTTTTGATGGATGCCTGTCAAGTCTCCCACAGCGCCATGTGTCAGCTCTTTTCCATTTCTGTTTGCCTATATACCCTCAAGTCCACGAAACGCCACAAAAATAAGACTCCAAGCAACTGACTGCTCAAGCAAAAGCGAAACTTGCCCTGTTCGCTGATGCACAGAGCTGGTTAGGACAGGTTGGTTGAGAGCACTGGAAACAGTTCAATGTCTGCAAGTTAAGTACGTCAAAGATTTCAAAACCATTCATTGCACTGAATGCAGTTGGTGGCAAGGGGCATGATCCTGAATCTTTGCCACATGCAAGGGATTCAGCTGAGAGCACGGTAAACATAAAATATATTGTCGCTGTAGGGTGGAAACCTTGTACTGTATGTCCAAAACCTTTAATTTTCATGATATGGAAAAAAAACACCTGCCATCCAATACATGCAATGTAGTTATTATTTAGTCACAAGCTCTTATTAATACTTTTCATTGATTACACATTTATAAAATCCAGACAGACTTAACCACTTTAACTTTCACTTTTGTCAAGGTTAAAGTGGTTGTAGATCAGCTATCTTCGGTGCACGACACAGGGTACATCCAAGTATAAATCAGGCGTATGAAAGCTACCGTGGCATGAAAACGGAACAGATCTGCCAGAGAGAGAACACACAATGTTGTGGGTACGGAGATCAAACAGTCTCATCATTGATATTCATTCATTTTATGGACTTTGAAATAGGGGTAAAGGACATTGTAACTCCTTATCCCTTGGGGGGAGGAGTTAGAGTCCAGCTGACTGCAGTGTCGCCAGAAGGCTTGTAGCCCATCGCTGCAATGCATAATTACTCCACCCCCCAAAAAAATCATGATTTGAGGCATTTTGTTCAAAAACGGGCCACTCCTGCAAACTTTGGTAGCCAATCTTAGGCAATCAGGATGGAATATGAAAAATCTGCCAGATCAGTCTTGATTACATGACTATAGAGGTAATATTATGTACCGATTTGCGTGATGTTTGGACAAAATCTGTAGGAGAAATATAAAAATAGGTATAGGTTCTGCTCTGGCCTCCAGGGAGTGTGCTTGCACAGTTTCACACTGATCGGTCCAATGCTGCCGGAGGTTAGCTTCTCACAGACAGACAGACAGAAAGATAGACTGACACACACACACACACACACACACACACACACACACACACACACACACACACACACACACGGACGAAAACATAGTCTCGGCCACGCCTTCGGCCTGGCAGAGACAATAACGCGCAAATCACGCTACACGCTCATGAACATTTCAACAAGTTACTTTGAGGAAATAGCAACTGTAATGTTATTACTCAAAACGTTATAGTAATTTACTTGTTACTGGACAAAGTTATATTACAATAATAACACACTACAGTAAGTTTACCTCGATTCTGCCCAACACTGACGACGACGTATGGCATTCATTTACAAACGAAGAAACATACATTGAAATATGGAGATACAAGGTTTCTGCCCGACAGCAACGATACATACAACCATAGCACACAGCACACAATTCAGCCATGCTGTGTGTACATATAACAGCTGGAGGAGGCTGGAGTGGCGCAGAGAGTTTGCAGAGACAATGGATGAAAGATGAAAGATCAGCAGAGAAGGAGTGTGAGCTGTCAGTTCATAAAGAACGCCCTGGTGACTTGTTTGAATATGATTGAATATGATATGAAGATGTAGCGGAGTGAATAAAACGCTGATAGACTTTCGGTTTATGCACGCTTGACTTCCGTGTTCTGCCTGAACTAATGCAATGCTTCATTTATGCTAGTCAATTGTGATATTGTTGTTTGTCTATGTAGGTCAGGATGTCGCTGATGCTGTTGTTCAACTGAGCTTATGATGTCGTATCCAAAGACAATAACACCCACCCACCCAAGTCGGTGGCTCGTAAAGTGGGGTCCGGGGACCGCTAGGGGTCCTTGTGGGGGTTCCAGGGGGTCCCCGGTTAAATGTTTGTAAGTTAGGAACGAAATGTAACTCTGAGAGTGTACAAGTGGAACCAAATGGAACCAATTTGGTTTCACTTTACACTCTCAGAGTTATGGGGGAATGCGGTTTAATGCATATAAAACTGGGGGTCCTTGAAATTAAATAGTTTTAGAACCACTGATCAAAGTCAATTGAACTAAACCGAACTGGACTAAACTAGACTGGACTGGACCGAACTGAGCTAAACTAAACTGGACTAGACTGAACTGAGCTAAACTAAACTGGACTGGACTGACCTGGAGTTCCACCACCAGGTTTTGGTGTAGTTTCAATCCAGCTGCTGTCAGAATGCTGAATGGGGCATAAGCCTGGATGAGTTCAGCAGCCTGACAGCAGGCGGCGCAGACTTTTCTGGCTCTTCCTGAACACACCTGTGGATTATACCAGGGACAATGACTTGGACTTTAGCCCCCCCCTCGGACACACCTGTGGACTACACCAGGTACAAATGACTTTTTGTTGCACTCCCTCTATGGAGCTACTTGCGGATTATACTAGGGTCAGTCCACTCTAGGTGGACACGCACTGACCTTTTGCACCTTAATCCCTTGTATAACGCACTGACTTTTTTTGGGTCTTTTTTTTTTATTGTGCTCCTTTTCCTCTAAGCACCTTAACGTACATTGTCTATCATGCACAGTATAAGTATAACATGCACAGTATACAATACATTGCTGCTATGCTCAGGCACCTTAGTTTTGTTTTTTTGTTTTTTTTTTATTATCTCAGGTAATTTGTAAATATGTAGATAACTTGTCTGGCCTTCTGTTGCTCTCCCTCCCACCTGCCCCCCACCCTCTTCTTCTCCCCCCCCTCTTCTTTCTATGGAAACTAACGTTGCGATGGGAACGATGTACAAAAAAGAATTTCACCCACTTTTTTACCTTGTAAACCTGTGATGTGACAATAAAACTGATTCTGATTCTGATTCTAAACTGTGCTGACCTGATCTGAACTAAACTGAACTGAGCTCTTTTACTACTGCTCTTCCCATCCACTATTGTAATCCCCCACCATGCTCCATCAAACAAACACAGTATACGCACCAGAGCATGCACTCACACACATTCACACAGCCCCACAAGAAATCTAAGTAAAAAAGTGAGACGATATGGTTTTGTTGCCACGGGGCAGACCCTTTTTTATGTACTTTATTGTCATTTCCACGACCGTTTTGAGGCCAAACGAGTCCACGTCCCACCACTTTGTTCCGTGACAGATATGTGCGAGCGGTTAACATTGTGTTTCCACTGCAGTGGACCTGGAAACAGGAGTAGAGCATCCCTTCGAAAAAGTACAGTGACATCAACGTAGTTTTAGTCGTAGGACGACAACAAATGACTCATGTCATTAAAGGCAAATTCACACGCTGCAATTATTCTCCGCAACATTCTAATGCTTAATCTATGCTCTGTCATACGTCGGTGAAAATAGGACATCTAGCTTGTGGATCTGCTATTATCTGCTATTATGAATAAGTATGAATCGGGCTTAAAATACTTTTGTCTCATTGCGACTCTTTGATCTGAAGTAAGCTTAAGGCTACGGATACAAGTTAACAGTGACGGCACGTAGGATTAGATTTACACAGCTAGATCTGAAAGGTGGCAGACCATGGCGACTATACATTTTCTTATTTGTTCTTAAACCTGGGTTTTTGGAATGATGACAAGTGTAGCCGCAGGAAAGAGACATGTGTTTGTGTGACAATAGCTTATCCATGAGATGGAGAGAGATTAGTCTCAACACACATAATACACTACCTCTGCATATACCTTGCTGACCCAAATTCTGGATGTCTGTGCATATAATATGACAGACAGAGCGCAAGAGTGTAAAATAAATAAATTCTTTCATTTTTTTGGGGGGTGACTCCTACTGGTAGCTCTGTGTCATTACAGCGTTTGTCTATGCGGAAGGGAAGCTGAAAAATGAATGCTGCATGGTCCTAGCGCTCAAGGATATTTTGGAATGCGACAACACGTCGTCAAAAATAATTTAAATAATTAAATACATATTTCCAGTGCGTACGTCAGTGCCGGGGGCCGACACGCGGTTTATGAGGATTGTTATTGTGAAAGATATACCAGTCAAAGATTATATAAAAAAAAATTACTTTTAATTGAAAAAACGGTTACAGTGCAAAACTAACCTTCTGTATTATACACTAAACCATTTGTTTAGTGAGAACCTGATCTATTTAGTTGAATAGTCTGTAATCAACCATGTTTTAACATGCAATTGAGTGTCTATAGTATAGACACTCACACTTGGTTTATATTGGTGACAATGACTCTAGTCTTCTATGAATATTTGTAGATTTGAAAATGTATTGTTGTCTCTGCTGTACAGCAGTGGTGAATGGTCAGACATGCATTTGGAGCTGACTTTTTGTGTTGACTCTGAGTGCTTTCCCACCGCAAGGCCCAAAACCAATCATTTAATACCTGTGTCATTAAGCCCTCTCACCGGATCCGCTTGGCCGCGCCGAGCACGGTTATGCAACCGCTTACAGCGTTCTGCGCCAAACAGCGCCTA
>NC_137609.1:13643349-13773690 GCF_963280865.1 Gymnoscopelus braueri | reverse complement strand
TGGGATAAAAATGTAACAATAAGTTAGGCGTAAGTTGAGAGACAGTACTTACTATGTACAGTATATAACCTTATACTTGGCCCCACTCCTTTTTCCCTCTACACCAAATATATTCACCAAAAATAGCCGATCTACAACAAACTCACAAACGCTGTGAGCTTGTAGATCTGCTATCTTCGCCTAATGTTTCGCCTATTACGACATACGACATGGTGGAAGAAGTACTCAGATATTTTACTTAAGTAAAAGTAGCAATACCACAATATGCAAATACTCTGTTACAAGTAAAAGGCCTGTGTTCAAAATAAAAGTGCAAAAGTATTGGCATCAAAATATACTTAAAGTACCAAAAGTAAAAGTACTAAAATGTTTGAAATAGCAGATCTACAAGCTCACAACACGTCGTGATGTGGCGCGTTGTGAGCTTGTAGATCGGCTATTTTCAAATAGCCTCAGTATAAAATAGGCCTGAAGTAGTTAATGCATGTTTTATAATATAATAATGTATATCTGCAAAGTAACTAGTAACTAAAGTTATCAAATAATTGCAGTGGAGTAAAAGTAAAATACCTTCCTCAGAGATGTAGTGGAGTAAAAGTAAAAAGTATTGAAAATTGGAAATACTCCAGTAAAGTAAAAGTACCTTAAAATTGTACTTAGGTAGAGTTACTTCAGTAAATGTACTTAGTTACTTTACAGCATTGGTTACGGCTGTGCTCATAAAGGGCAGCGAAGAGAGGCAGGAACTTGTCAGGGTAGAGTGGAGGGGTGACGCGCGGGGTTACCGCGTGATGTCTGGATCGAGTCGCCGACGCCTACGTGGGAACACGTAACCGACAGCATGAGTCAGCAATCAAAGTTGGCTCACTCTGACGGTCTAGACCTTCAGGATGTCATCATCTCGGCAACGCACCGAAAAGTTTGCCAAGTTCAATGCGGACAGAGGGAATGCGTCGATGGGCAGACGGACAGGTGCGCGTCCTCAAGGAATTCACTCTCTCCTTTAGCCCATTAAGACCGCGAACGCGTCTGTGTCATTTTAAAGATTTCTTTGGGCAATTCAAAAATAGCAGATCTGCAAGCTCGTAGCGCGGCACTTTTTTAAATCGTGAAAATGTGAGCACATATTTGAATATGTTATATGTATTTTTAAAGCGAACATTTTTAATTCAAAATCTTTGCTTCTGGGGGGTCCCTGGAACAAAATATTTTGAGATGGGGGTCCACGGCCAAAATACATATCATTTTGGGAGGTCCTTGACATGAAAAAAGTTTGAGAACCACTGATACAGTATATATAGCAACATAAGTTTTTCAAAAAAAACTGTTCTGGATTTAGAAGACTTTGTAGAATCCCCCAAAGCAAAGATTTTTGTTAAAATGTTCACTTTAAAAATATATATACATTCAAAGATTTGCACACATTTTCACGACTTTTCAAAAAATAGCAGATCTACAAGCTCATAGCGCAGCTCTCTCTCTCTCTCTCTCTCTCTCTCTCTCTCTCTCTCTCTCTCTCTCTCTCTCTCTCTCTCTCTCTCTCTCTCTCTCTCCTCTCTCTCTCTCTCTCTCTCTCTCTCTCTCTCTCTCTCTCTCTCTCTCTCTCTCTCCTCTCTCTCTCTCTCCTCTCTCTCTCTCTCTCTCTCTCTTCTCTCTCTCTCTCTCATCTCTCTCTCTCTCTCTCTCTAGAGCTTACAAACTAGTCTTTAGATCCCTGCTCCTGCTGGCTTTATTATATGAATAGAGAGAGAACAGAGATGTCTGCGGTTACCCAAGAGAAGGTGCTTGTCTCCTCATTAAACGGGCATCTCTCTATTAGTGGAGGGAGATACTGGAGGGGAGAGCAGGGATTGGACGAGGGGCACAAGGGGACAGAAGACAGCTCTATATCCTGAGATACTGCCACTCTGTGGGTCCCATCTCTCTCTTTTCCCACTCTTATTCCCCCGGCTGCTAAGCAAAGGAGACGTCGCATGGCTGAGTTCTCTACCCCGAGCTATAATAACCCATTCAATCCGGGAACACATCTGTGTGTCATTTTAAGATTTCTTTGGCTATTAAAAAATAGCAGATCTACAAGCTCAGCTTGTAGATCTGCTATTCTTTGAAAAATCTTGAAAATATTTGCAAATCTTTGAATATATCTATTTTTAAAGCGAACATTTGTGACTCAAATCATTGCTTCTGAGGGGTACCCTGGAACAAAATATTTTGAGAGGGGGGGTCCGTGGCCAAAATACATATAATTTTGGGAGGTCCTTGACATGAAAAAGTTTGAGAACCACTCATATTATAGCAACATACGTTTTTTTTCTTCAGAAAACTGTTAGGATTTAGAAGACATTTGTAGAATCCCCCAGAAGCAAAGATTTGAGTTACAAATGTTCGCTTTGAAAAATATATATTCAAAGATTTGCACAAAATGGTCAAGATTTTTCAAAAATAACAGATCTACAAGCTCGTAGCGCGGCACCGAGTGCCGCGCTACGAGCTTGCAGATCTGCTATTTTTGAATAGCCAAAGAGATCTAAAAATGACACGAATGCGTTCCCCAGTCTTAATGGGATAAGACTGGGGAGGGACGGAATCACACAGAGGCGGACAGACAGACCGACGGACGGACGGACTGACGGAGGACTGCCAAAGACGGGGGGAGAGGAAGAGAGAAGGTGAGGGAGATGTGAAGGAGTCGTGGAGCAGGGGAAACCGATAGAGGAGTGAGGATCTATGATAAATGTACGGTAAGCACAATGAGCACTTTATTGATCCCCAGGGATCGATAGAGCGTTCCTACATTGCGGCGCGCAATCTGGGAGGGGGAGAGGTGACGACAGCACGTAGCGCTCAATGCCAGTCCGAATTGACCAGAACATTTAGTTCTTCTGACAGGCGCCAGGGGGCGCTATTTACTCATAATGATTACATTTACGCATATAGGATGAAATAAAAAAGTGGTTAAAGACAATTTAACTGTTGTCTTTAACTGTTGTCTTTAGCTGCTTTTCTTAATTACAGTGGTGTAAAGTTACACCACTGTACTTAAGTACAATTTTGAGGTACTTTTACTTTACTGGAGTATTTCCAATTTTCAGTACTTTTACTTCTACTCCACTACATCTCAGAGGCAAATATTGTACTTTATACTCCACTACAATTATTTGACAACTTTAGTTATTACTTTGAAGGTTTTAATTATTATTACAAAACACACATTAACCACTTCAGCTCTGTATATATTTCGGCCATTTGAAAATAGCCGATCTACAAGCTCACAATGCGTGAGCTTGTAGATCTGCTATTTTTTTATAAAGATTTTTATATATTTTATACATTTGAAAACTTGTGAAGTGGGACATTCTGCATAATGAGTACTTTCTACTTTTGGTACTTTAAGTACATTTTGATGGCAATACTTTTGTACTTTTACTCAAGTAAATTTTGAATACCGGACTTTTACTTGTAATGGAGTATTTCTACATTGCAGTATTGATAGTAAAAAAATTGAGTACTTTTTCCACCACTGCTTAACTCATTGAGTGCCATTGACGTGTTTCAAAATTATTATTTTTTGGGAAAAAAATGTTCAGAACCCAAGATATCATCATTTGAAGATTTGCTGCTCCATTCAATTCTTGTTTAACTTATTACTGAAAAAGGCTGTATCTCGGCTCCTGATCACTTTATTTTTTACTATGTATTTTTCAATGTTATTATGTTATTTTCAAAAGGCAAGACAATTAATGTCAACAAGGTCCAATGACCTCGTTGACATTTGTGAAACCACACAGTGCAACCCTCAGTGATTAGCGCCCATCAGGGGATCGATTATACTGGAGATAAATATTCTGTGACTACTTGAAAAAGGTATAAGAAAATTGAAAAATGGCAAAGTTCGCAATTATTTGTTTTTATTTCATTGGCACTATAAGAAAAATGTATAAATGATTTGTTGGTGAGAGGGGCCTTCAAGACAAAACATCCTAGGTCAGGGGTCTTCAACGTTTTCAGGCCAAGGACCCCCTAGCTGACAGAGAGATGAAGCAGGGACCCCCTCTATATTGTATAAAATTGTGTTTCAGATAAACCTTTGCTGCTCTTTTTTCCCTCTACATATATAACTCTTTGCCAAAAATAGCCGATCTACAAGCTCACCACGCCTCGCAGCGCGAGGCGTGGTGAGCTTGTAGATCGGCTATTTTTGGCTAAAGTTCTCCTCAGAAAAGGGATACTAGGGTTCAAGTGGTTAATGTAAAAGAAAATAATCATATCACACAAAGATTTTGGGGGACCCCCTGTAGTAACTCTGAGGACCCCCTAGGGGTCCCGGACCCCCTGTTGAAGACCTCTGTCCTAGGTAGTTGTGATGGCTGTGCTGTGTGAAGCACTTCGATGCACAACTTTGAGTGGCAGGTGGTGGAGACGAGGTGTGCTGGTGTGGAGGAACAAACAGAACACAGGAAGAGAGAGAGAGAGCTATGTGACGGGAGAACGACATGCAGACAAGTCATCAGAGTCTGACTGTAACCTGACAGGTAGACAGATGTTTTACTGTGAACGTACTGTAACTGTATTGGCTCTCATTAACCCATTAAGACCGGGGAAGAATCTGTGTCATTTTTAGATTTCTTTGGCTATTCAAAAATAGCAGATCTACAAGCTCATAGCATAGATCTGCTATTTTTGAAAAATTGTGAAAATTATGTGCACATTTTTGAATATATATATATATATACATTTTGAACTCAAATCTTTGCTTCTGGAGGGTCCCTGGAACAAAATATTTTCAGATGGGGGTCCGCGGCCAAATACATATAATTGTGGGGGTCCTTGACATGAAAAAGTTTGAGAATCACTGACGCAACGTAATTTTTTTCAAAAAAGAAACTGTTAGGATTTAGAAGACATTTGTAGAATCCCCCAGAAGCAAAGATTTTACTTAAAAATGTTCGCTTTAAAAATACATACATATTCAAAGATTTGCACAAATTTTCACGATAAAAAAAAAATAGCAGATCTATTTTGAATAGCGCAAATTAAATCTAAAAAAATGACACAGATGCCGGTTCCCGGTCTTAATGGGTTACAGTAACAATCGACTTGTTACAAAGCTGGACAGATGAGATTTGTTTCATGTACAGGCATTAATCAATGTTTTGGATTTTTGAACGTCATTCACTGTGACTGCTTGTCTGCATAATATGACCAGCAAATCGCTGCTGTCACACTTCATGAAATACAACAGACTTGAGGGAGGGTTTTTGAGACAAATTGACCCGCTTTAAAGATGTTAAAAGAGAATAACGAGCTTTTACAAATTCTAAGAAAAGCTCACCTACAACATGTATTTTCAAAGTACAATTTGTTTTATCTGTATACACTATATAAACCTGTATACCTTTATGCACATTTCCTAATCCTTTTATGTTTATTCTTTATGGCCCCAAATTATGTCTTAAATGCAAATAGTTGCTTTATTGTTTGTTTTTGTTTACCTACAAACACAATTTAGGGGTGTAACAGAGCACAAACATTTCATCTCGGTTTGAATTTCAGTTTTGAACCATGGTTTTTTTCCCCCCTTTTTTTTCTTTAAAGAACTGAACCTTTCCATTACACATTCCTCTCAAAGGGGGTTCAAAAAACAGTACCACTCTAATCACAGTAAGTGAATTTATAACCGCAGCAAGAGATGGAACCGTTTGTCAACCATAAGAACTTATAAAAAACAAAATCACATAGCACACATTCTGTAAATAATATTCAACTTGCTGTTTAGATGAGGTGTAGCCAATGCCAACCTGCTGGTCCTCAGCAGACATGAATGTCTCACATTTACACCCACAGCAGGCGATGCCACAGTAAGTGTCACAGCACCTTCACCTTAAGTCCCTCTGCAAGATGTGTGTGCATGATAAATAAGTCATAAATAAGGTGAGTTTGCAGAACTTGGCTTAACATGTTCCACTCAGGGGGGACGTGCTGGGCAGTCCCTGCAGCTTTCGGTAGCTACGGATGTCCATCCATCCATCAGTCATGAGTTCTCCAGCAGAGGCAGAGCACAGATGCCTTGCTTGGACACGTCAGCTGTGATATTCACATTTGCCAGGTGGCAAAAACATGTGACGTGCATAACCGATCGCTACTGAACACTGCTGGCACGCTGCTTTCATCTTATGCACTCGTCTTTCTATACTGTTGTATTTCACAGAAGAAACTGAAGTGTTCCCAAATGGAGACCTTAATGCTAATGAGGGTCTTTAAGTTCTTGCCTTTCGGCGCACAACATGACAGGCTTTGTAGTGTCCTGTGTGTGTACGTACAGTGTGCTGTTTGTGCATGGTCCGCTCATTTACATGCGAGCCTCAAGGCTACACTGTTGGCGCGCCTGCCTTGTTATCAAGTGATTTAGAGGTAACCAAAACAAGCACTTTCTCTTCCCTATAACCCTCCTGGGGAAGACAAACTATGTGTACTATGGAGTGCCTGTTTAATATGTCCGTGAGGGAACTTGAAATTGAAGTTCTGCATGCAAAACAATACAATATTTATATATATATATTTTTTTTCCCACCATCGTTTGTTATGTGGCCGTACTGAACCCAACGCCCTGTACCGAAACGGTGCGGTACGGATATGTGAACCTTTACACCCCAACAATTGCATCTGCATAGGCTGTTATGTTTGAGAGCGCATTACTGTATGTATGACACGCAAGCATGTGTGTAGGTCTGTGCTTTACTTATGCATAAGGCATGAGACCGTACAATGGGCCTAGAAGAAAACGAATAGCCCCGGGGCCAATCATTATTTCCCCAAGATTTTCAATCTTTTAGCAAGTAGTTCTAACAGTTGCGCATGGTCAATGGCAGATGATAAGCAACCACCTACAAGAGGAACTCCTACGTCAGTCCAATTATTTAGCACAATGCTGCAACAAGGCCTGTAATGATCGACGAGGGCCTCTTGGAACTTGAACCTTTATGACATAGCTCTTCACTTTCCACATTTACAGTATGACTCCATTTCTCCATTGTCTCAGTCTCTCTCTCTCTCATCTTCTCGCTCTCTCTCTTCTATTCTCTTCTTGCCTCTCAGGGACTGAGGTGAGCTTACCCCCCATTAAAATTAGACCAACACGGTGCCACACACACACACACACACACACACACACACACACACACACACACACACACACACACACACACACACACACACACACACACACACACACACACACACACACACACACACACACACACACACACACAAATATATTCACAGATTCACATACACTACACGATCAAACGGACACACATCAAACACAAAAATACAGTGTGACTGGCTCCCATAAACATCTACTTAGAAATGTATGCCCATGCGTGCACGTGCACCCACACCCACAGTCACAAGTGATTAAAGTCTCCCTAATTGCAGTCTAGAAGCGGCACTTTGGGAAGCCACAATGTGTTTTGCTGTTGTTGCTGAACAAGCAGCCACTGCCCAGTGCTGTTTGATTTGCTCTTTCTGCTCGCCTGTAAAACATTATGAAACAAAACAGACGCTTTTAAGGCAGCTTGGGCGAAACAATGCAATTACCGTTTGATACAGCTCCGTGTCAAGGAACAAAACAAGCGCCACCTTATCTCGACGGGAAAGCTTTAGAGGGACTACAAACTACGCAGACAGTTTGCCTTACAACTTTCCACTTCTCAGAAAACAAAAAACAAAGGCAAATTTCAAAAACAAAGCCAAACTCCAAGTGCACTGGAAAGTCATTTCAGCATGCAGCCATGATGAGGGGAAAAGTGCCACACAGGCAGAAATACTAAACTTTTAACCTCTAATATAATGAATATTATGTTTCCTCTTCTTGTTATGATAATGTGCTGGCAATGGCCGGAGCTTTGACTATAATGAGGGCTAACACTGAAGCACAAACACACAAACACACATTCACAACAACAACGCATTTACTGTACACACGAAAATACACGCAAAGGCCATTAATTACTGCACAAAATACTTTGTCCAATGAGCCTGACTTATGCACCCTGGAGAAGAGCAAGGGTCCAGATGGCAGCTGTTCAGAGGAGCAGAATTGTTGAGTTGCTATTCACAATGCCAAGGCGGTTCAGAAAGCCCCACCGAAACCCAGATAGTCTTATGGTCCTTAGAGTGAAGCTACAATGGGTGGTGAGGGATGGAAATGGCTTTGGAAATTGCAATGCGAATGCCACAGGAGGTGGGATCACAGACAGGGTGAAGCGACCAGACAGGTTTCGAGCTCTCATTGTCTGGGCCTGTCGCAGGTTTTGAGCTCTCATTGTCTGGGCCTGTCGCTGCAACTTACTGTATATCATCCACTTACTGATTGTCCACCTCATGTTTGATGTGGTCGTTCAAATAGAGAAGGCATGTGTCAGTGGAGTGGGATGTTCTGAAGCCAGATTGGAATTCGTATTTTTTTTCAGCAAGATACTTTTCAACCTGTTCATAAGCTATTTTTTCCATAACTTTCGAGAAGGAATTAAGAATAGAAATAGGGCGGTAGTCCCAGTTTGATGGAGAGGTTTACTATGTGGCTGATGATTGGAGCAATGGAGGCGGCTGAGTCTCTGAGAAATTTGGGGGGCATATTGTTATGGCCAGTGGCCTTGTTTTGTTGAAGGTGGCAAATCTCCCAGCTCATCTAATGGCTCATATAGAGAGAAAGAGAGAGACAGGAATAAATAGAGAGGGAAAGAGACGGTAAGAGGTCGAGACAGGTGATTGCGAGGCATACACTCTAAATCGCTTTGAGTGGTCAGAAAAACTAGAAAAGTATTACCTAAATGCATTTCCTAGCAACAGCAGACAGTTGAAACCGTGTAGAGGACAGCAGGATTAGGTGTGGTTTCAGAGGTGAGAGTGACACCGTCTTTAAGCACGGTCACATTTTGATTCAGACGACTGAAACCATTTTCTGGAGCTTTATATAAGTACTTCCCATTTCCATGGGAACATAATGAAACAAAACTTCTAAAGCTTAACTTTCATTTATTTATGATCTATGGTTATTGAAGATACAGCATAAGCCATAATACGTATAGGCAATATATACATATTATTATAAATTATTGTTGTTATTATTATTATTATTATTATTATTATTAAATAGAATAATATAATATGACTAACTTTAACTTTTTCTTTTTCTCCGTGTCAAAGAACATTTAAAGTAGTTTAAAGTGACATACAACACTGTTGTTACTTTCTAAAACATCCCTTTCCAAAATATCCTACTCTGAACTCAATTCTGGTTCGTTCTAACGGACCATAGACAGACCAGAGGTGTTGATAGTGTATTTCATTGATTTGATTTTGTAAAATAGTGAAATTGATAAACAACTGCTTTTATATCAAATTTTAAGGACCTATCTTGTACAGTTTCAAATGTTACGTAGAGGAAGTTGTGATAGATGTGCCACAGCCGAGAGCAGATACATGTACAAGTATGAAGGTGAATGTCGTCAGTCGAGTGGAAACTTTGTATGTCCAAAACCTGTTCCTTTTTTATTATTATTTTAAAAAGTAAAATAGTGAAAATAGCAGATCTAAAAGCTCGCGTCACATTGCGACGTGTCGTGAGCTTGTAGATGTGCTATTTTCACTACTTTTATGTGACACTGTATGATGAAGTAGGGCATTAATTTAGAAAAATAACATAAAAAGTTGAAATATGGAGATACAAGATTTCTGCCCGACAGCAGCGATGTATGTTGTGCACAGACAGTATTCACGGCTAGATTGATATCTTCACAGAGCACAGTGCTTTATGGTAGGCTAAATGCTATGCTAAATAATCAGGCTAAATGCTATAGCATCTTGGTGTTACCACAGAGTGTAGAATCTCCCCTCCTGAAAGAAGTCAGCGTGTGCTCTGCGTAGTGAAGGAAAATTGTTGGTAATTGCTCATATTCATTCAACAGTTTTAGTATATCTTATTATATTATAAACAAATGACTATATTCTAGGGGATTGTCCACAAGGATGAAGCTGATTATGTTGTCAGTGGGTTAGCCTCACCACTAAAGGACGAGGAGGAAATCAACTATTTAGAAGGGATGACGGTGGCATGATGAGTGTGAGTACTGCGAAGGTGTTTTGAGTGACTATGTAGAAGGGATGGCGGTGGAAATATTGAGGGATGATGACAGGTTTGCGTGCTGTGCTGGTGTGTGACGTCAGCCCCGAGATTGATCAGTGAGAGAGAAAGACAAACAGAGACACATGAAAGACAAAGGGAGAGGGATGGAGAGACGGCAAGACACCGTGCGAGAGAGAGTCTATTTCACCCATGCAATAACCAGAAGAGTGAGAGAGTATTAGTTTTAGTTTTACAAAGTATAGAAGGTTTAAGTGACTAAGGATGGCAGAAAGCAGTCATAGAGAGAAAAATCTAGAGATTCAACCGAGAGACACAAATCGATGGACAGAACGACAGACGGAATATATAAGGTGAGGATAGGATGCAGAGAGGATTGTGGGAAGGGAGAGAACGAGACAAATGAGAGAGAGAATGAGAATGGCAGAGTTGGGAGGGAGTGAAACAGAGAAGGGAAGATAGAGATGATAATTGAAAGTGCGGGTGACCCTCTCTCCACAGGGTGAGGAGAATTGTGTAAATGAGACAGCCTCGTTTCACAACACACACACACACACACACACACACACACACACACACACACACACACACACACACACACACACACACACACACACACACACACACACACACACACACACACACACACACACACACACACACACACACACACACGCACACGCCCGCATTCACTCCCCCTCTATCTCTCTATAACTTACACACACAATCCCTGTGTCTCTATAACGCACGTGCACGCACAGTCGCACACACACACACACACACGTGACACGCACGCACGCGTACACACGCGCACACACACACACACATCAACCAGAGATGAAAGAGGTTGAAAGAGAGAATCAATACAATATAAGCAGACATCTGAAGAGGTCAGTCTGCTCCCACGAGGATCACCCATAATTGGTCCCAACAAAAAGCCATTCGAGAGCAAAAATAACACACACACACACACACACACACCCACACACACACACACACACACCCACACACACACACAAAGAAAACAGCAATTAATAAATGAAAACTGGAATAGAAATGCCAGTAAATGAATGAACAAAAGGCAGACAAGGCTTTGAACAAGCCTCCATTATACCAGAGCTGTTGCTACACTCTGTTGGCCAGGAGCTCCATATGTGTATCAGTGCATTACATGTCGCAGAGAGCAAATATCATACTGTATCTGCATTCTTTTGAAAAAAAGTTACATTTTCTATTCATTTCTGAAACATTTCAGGGTTTTTTTCTTTCTTGAAATAATAAATTTATAAAAATGGGTCTGCTACCCAGAAACGGGTCCCGACCCACTGTTTGCGAACCAGTACTTTAGGCCACAGCATTTGGTGCATGTATGGAGGTTGTTAGTGTTAATGTACTCATTGATAAACGGTTCAAATGGTGTATTACTGCTCTCCTCCCCACACGTAGGAACTTGCTCTACAACTGCTTCACTGCTGTGTGTATGCATGTGAAGCTGCGCTCACACCACAGGAGTTTTAAAAGCATAACTGATTTTGCAAAATCAGGTTGTACCACACACATAATCTCAAACATGCACACACTAGAAGATTTTTAAATAAATATATATGATACTATTGAGATTATTTCCCCAGTATAACAATGAACCACTACACATTTCCGTGGCAGCAACATGTTCCAGACACGACGCGGTAGCTGCAAATGATCGCGCCCACTCTACGCTTGTGATCCGTCCAAGACTTGTGTTTCTCAGCTACTGAGGTTGAGCGTGACCGCCTCAGATATACATCGAACATGTTTGATAATTGTCGGGGTGGCCCATTGCATCTGTGAGCAGATCAGGAGGTTAAAGATTGGATCTGTGAACCCCTCACACTACAGGATCGTAATCTGCTCCGACCGGCCTCCCGGGATTGCTGGGAGACCCAAATCTCTTTGATTATCCTGTAGTGTGAACCCAGCTTAATGTGTGTGTATTCACATGTATTTGTGCGTGTATGGGGGGGTAAGGTGTGCAAGTGTTGTGAACGTATGTCTGTGTGTCTGCATATTTGGGTCTGGGTCTTTCTGTTTTTGTCTGCTTATAGTGTGTGTGTGTGTGTGTGTGTGTGTGTGTGTGTGTGTGTGTGTGTGTGTGTGTGTGTGTGTGTGTGTGTGTGTGTGTGTGTGTGTGTGTGTGTGTGTGTGTGTGTGTGTGTCACGTTAGTTAAGTCATCATCTGCCAAAATGTATAAGCACTCTCGTCTTTCAACTGTTCAAACTGTGCAATTCAGATGTTACAGCTAATACTGTTGTTGTTGTTGATGAGGACAGTAGAGAAGTGACCATTTTGTACATTCGACCACAGTCTGGAAGAGGCATTCCTTACCAAGGTGCTAAAGTACCAACGTCTTAAGGATGCTATTATACAGCTTGGTTACAAATGTAAACTGCTTATGTTCATATTTGTAAGACTCTGTAATGTCAATACATTTCTTGCGAGAGGCCTGCAGATTGCAGGAATGCCCAAGCCAAGAGCTAAGTCTTTGGCTAAATTCTGTTCAGTGTCTGTGATAATTGGCAGTCGCCACATATGGAGGAGAGGATGCTTCCTGTATATGTGATGATCTGTATCCTGAAACACTTATTGTTGAGGCTCCCAAGTTTGTTCATCTACTATTGTTTGTGTTAAAGACTTTCTAATGTGAAAGCAAATAAAGATGTCAAGTGTGTGTGTGTGTGTGTGTGTGTGTGTGTGTGTGTGTGTGTGTGTGTGTGTGTGTGTGTGTGTGTGTGTGTGTGTGTGTGTGTGTGTGTGTGTGTGTGTGTGTGTGTGTCACGTTAGTTAAGTCATCATCTGCCAAAATGTATAAGCACTCTCGTCTTTCAACTGTTCAAACTGTGCAATTCAGATGTTACAGCTAATACTGTTGTTGTTGTTGATGAGGACAGTAGAGAAGTGACCATTTTGTACATTCGACCACAGTCTGGAAGAGGCATTCCTTACCAAGGTGCTAAAGTACCAACGTCTTAAGGATGCTATTATACAGCTTGGTTACAAATGTAAACTGCTTATGTTCATATTTGTAAGACTCTGTAATGTCAATACATTTCTTGCGAGAGGCCTGCAGATTGCAGGAATGCCCAAGCCAAGAGCTAAGTCTTTGGCTAAATTCTGTTCAGTGTCTGTGATAATTGGCAGTCGCCACATATGGAGGAGAGGATGCTTCCTGTATATGTGATGATCTGTATCCTGAAACACTTATTGTTGAGGCTCCCAAGTTTGTTCATCTACTATTGTTTGTGTTAAAGACTTTCTAATGTGAAAGCAAATAAAGATGTCAAGTGTGTGTGTGTGTGTGTGTGTGTGTGTGTGTGTGTGTGTGTGTGTGTGTGTGTGTGTGTGTGTGTGTGTGTGTGTGTGTGTGTCACCTATTGTAATTGAAGAGGCGGGAGCCCCAGTGGGTGTGCAGTCCTCTGGTTCCTGGGTGGAAGAAACAGTTGTCCGTCCCATCCAATTGATTGAGGCCGTCAGCAGTGTTACTGGAGGCGTGGCTGTGGACCACATCCAATAGAACGGTGATCCCCAGGGAGTGGGCTGTGTCAATCAACCTCTTCAGGTCTTCAGGGGTACCAAAGCGACTGGAAAGAGAGAAGAGAAAAGAATAGAACCTTACTTCATTTAAGTAAACCGAGAAGAAGAATCAGATCTTTGAACAAACAAATGCATCATATTACATAAAAAAAAGCAAAGCAGTTAAAATGAATAAAGCACAAAATGGTGCAGAACATTTTGTGAAAAAAATAATGTTAGGGTACAGTAAAATTTTGTCTAAACCAAGAAACCTCTGTTCCCACTGGTATCAACCTCAAGGCTTTTTGTGAGCGCTTTTTCTCTATTCTTTGGCTCAATTGCTAGTTATTCATTCTTACCTTGAGAACCTGCAATTCACATCCTTGTCTGCCCGAATGGACTAAGCCTGCTATACCTGAGAGGAAGTACATTTCCGGAGGCGAAGTGGCGTTGTTGTTCCCCTGCCTGTATGCGTTTGGTATTTTGGGACTCGCTGTCTGCCCGTGTGGGAGGAGGGGTGCAGTAGAGGGGGGGTGTTGTTCAGCAGTACACTGCACATTTTCGGTCAATGACGACCACTATTAGCACCGTCTGACGGCTGCCTGCCTGGACCAGGTATAGCAAGTTGTGGGCTACATCCATTGCCATTTTCGCCACACTTTACTTGGTGGAGATGCACCTGCACCCAGATAAATGTCTCCAAAATCACACAAACCCGCTTTTTATGTTCCTGCTTGTCTGATTCACTCACATTCATATCTCTCATGTTGGAAAGCATTTATAGCAAGTTTTTTTTAAGTGCTGTTCATCATGACATGCAGAGAAGGTTAAGGCTTACTAAATGGTCTACTGCAACTAGAGTATCGATTATTTTATTAACCATTATTCTATATTATCAATTACTCTTTTGATTGATTGATTGGTTGATTGATTGATTAATTGATTGATTGAATACTTTATTAGTCAAAGATGTAAACAGCACGGAAGTACAGTATCACTTGGGCTAAAAGGATAATAAAGGATTGATTAATTGAATTATCTTGAAGCACATTTTATATCAACAAATATATTAGTCTGATTAACCATTCAAGCCCAATTTAATACTTTGTCATACAATGGTATTACGCAGCAATTGTGAAAATATTCAATCTACAAGCTCACAATGTGTCACAATGCAATGTTTCTGAAAATCTTTCAAGATCGATTATTTTATTAAAAAGATTAACCGTTGCACCCCTAGATTGGTAAACTAGATAGGTACAGTACTGCCCGGTTCTGTCTTGCTCATTGCAGGACATCATTGAAACGTCTCTTAAGATGCTTATGTGTTTCAAACTGAGAGCAGACACACGGATGGAGACTCCTGCAGACTGTCGGCTGACTTTTGCCTATCAGAGTCCAGTGTACTGGAAGAATACTCAGAGCATATACCAACCTCATTTTATAGGCAACATTCCTCATAGACAGGTGTGCACCGATACAGAAAAGGACTGCTGCAGAAAAGGACCTACTAGTCGAATGTCTGCTCGGGGTCCATTATACGTCCACATGGACCCAAAGTAGACCCTGAACAGACGTCGACCGCAGATGTCTGTCCGCATGGTGCCAGATGTATTCATTGTATTTATTTCCTCCCCAGATATTTACCTCATCTGCTCTTGGCGGTCTGCTTGAAGTGCAGACCACTTCAGACAGATGTGTTGTTACTGTAGATGACCCTGCACCCTCCGCACAAGGACACTAGTTTACTTTTGCAAGACATTACATTTCCAAGGCTTTTCTTTCTTCCATGACACTGTGAAATATGATCAGTAGGCCGTTTCGCTGAGCACAGTGCACTGCTCTTAATGAAAAGCTATTGTCCGATCGGGCAAGACTGAACCCACCTACGTACCGTTTCCAGCCTAATCCAATCCACATGGCCGCGGCTACCATTCTCCAGTCTGGAAAATACTAAAAGTTCATGGCCGCGCTCCACCCTCCGTATTGTTGACTGTGCTTTACGCAGTTTCCCCACAATATGGCCCTGAATACTTTAGAAACAAACGACAGATACTGTACTATGAAAGGTGAAACGGCTTGAAAGCCATGTGTTGTAGAAATTAGAATGTCCAATTCTGTATTTTGAGTGGAATAGGAGGAGTTTGATTGGTTCATTCCAAGGAGCTCTAGCTTTTTGGAAAGAACACCCAGTACACTGATTTGACTGCTATGGTAAAGTAGCAGTTGGTATCAATTTGACCAAATTTATTTTACTAGGGAAAGATGACATTTGACAACAACCCCTTGCTTTAAAGCTGTAATCCATAACTTCCATGTCCTAACCGGGATTGAAACCTTGGTCCCCCAAAGAGCGGCAATATTTTTTTTTACAGTTGAACAGTTTCCCTCCTGATGAATTGAGTACAATGGCCCTCAATGGAAACAAGCCCCCTGGGGATTTGTGTGTTATCCTTCTAGCATGTACCGTTAACTAACTGGTTAATAAAGTAGTCAATCAATCGATCAGTCAATCAATCCACTTGAACTACATGCAATCCCGCTTGCCAACCAAGTCGTGGTCCTGCCCGACGACAGGATCTAAATGTCTCAGTAGAATAGCAGGGAGATCACCTCACAGCCACCACAGCTGTGCTAGTTCTATTGCATTAACATACTCTACCATACAGATTGGTTAAAAATAATGTTTTATTCACACCCAAGAAAGTTATGGATTGCGTCTTTAAACTCAAATGTCATTCAATTTCCGCACCAATTTCCCTCTTCTCTTCTCTAGGGCATCACAATGCCCACTCATTTATTGTTCCAGTGCTTCTGAGTGAACACTACATTAGTGCATGACCCTGCGCTGACAGTCTTTGAGTCTACGAATAACAATAAGGAGAGATGGAATAGTTACTGTAGAGTATGTGGTCTCATTTCCTGCATGAGATGCCCAGAGGAGAGATCTGCCATGAAAGCAAATAAACATATAAACTCCTAAACCCAGACATGTCCCTGTCCGTGTCATGTAAACATTATTGAAATTCCGAAAATGCACCACAGCACAGGACGGATTATGAGACATTTCTGAGACGTTTTGAAATAAAGTATCTTTGTTTTAGGCCGCGTTTCATCCGTACCCATCAGTCGTTAAAGACACTTGTGTCCCGAGCCACACTGCGGCTGATGGGTTATTGAATCCTTTTTGTCTCAGCTAAACTGTCTCCTCTCTCAGCTTTCCTATGTTCCGTCTGACTGCAAAAACAGAGCATTTCATCCACCGAAAGAAGATAAAACAATACTCCTGCCGATACGGTCTGTCTGCGAGGCGGTAGCCTCGCGGTGCCAGCCTCGCGGCGGTGATTCAGATAAGCAGAGTTTCTACAGACGCACATTTGGCTGCTAGATAATAGAGATAAGAAACACAGATGAACACATTCAGAACAATTTAACCCATTGAGACCGGTAACGGTATCTGTGTGTCATTTAAAGATTTCTTTGGGCTATTCAAAAATAGCAGATCTACAAGCTCATAGCGCGAGTGCCGCGCTACGAGCTTGTAGATCTGCTATTTTTGAAGAATCGTGAAAATGTGTGCAAATCTTTGAATATATATATTTGTTTTAAACATTTTTAAATCCGATTTGTGCTTCTGAGGGGGGGTCCCTGGAACAACATATTTTGAGATGGGGGGTCCGCGGCCAAATACATGTCATTTTGGGGGTCCTTGACCTGAAAAAGGTTTGAGAACCACTGATATTATAGCAACATATGTTTCTTTTTTTTAAACTGTTAGGATTTAGAAGACATTTGTAGAATCCCCCAGAAGTTAAAAATGTTCGCTTAAAAAAAAATAAAAAAAATAGCAGATCTACAAGCTCGTAGCGCGGCACCAAGTGCCGCGCTACGAGCTTGTAGATCTGCTATTTTTGAATAGCCCAAACATTTTTTTTAAATGACACACAGATGCGTTCCCGGTCTTAGTGGATTAAGCAAAACAGAAGTCATAGCCAAAAGGTATTTCATGGATCCATCCAGGCTTGTCTGTCGACTCAGCTCCATTTTTTACTGAGAGCAGACATTCTTGAGCCTTGTAAGAGGAAGAAAAAAAAAAGCCTTCTGCTTCTGTAAACCTGTCAATGTTACCGCCTCTTTTTTGCAACGGTTAATTCTCACTTTAAGAAGTAAAAAAAACATGCTGCGGGCAGCAGGGCAGAGTCAATAGAGAACCTGTGTATGCCTTGGATAAACATGGCCCGTGTGCCCGTTGCCTTACACATTTATCCATTTGTAACTCAGAGAGAGAGAGTACACCACGGGGTCCATTTGGTTCCATCCGTACACTCTCCGAGTTCAATGAACACTGAAGATTTCACCGTGTACAAGGCTATATGGTGCCTTTACAAGCCTGCACGGTGGAGGTCATGGAGGCAAATCATGTAACCAAGCAGAAAAACTTCCGACGAGACCGCAACCTTGCCTTGACACTGTATATACAAGGTTTATAGGCCATAGCGTGACTGCCTGTTATATTGCCCCTTGGAGTAATAATAAATGGGGCTTATGCAATGAAAAGGAGAAGGAAGCAATGAAAACCAGTGATCCTTTTAACCTTTCTTCACCCTGCCGGATGACACGGAACATTCCTGAAAACAGGAAGAAAAAAAAACAGGCGGAGAGAGATGAACGTAGACAGAGCTATTTACTCGTCGTCTCTCTCGCCGGCTCCATCGCATGATATGATTTGCAATCTTCCACTGCTTTTTTTACAGTCCTCTACGATCCTCCCCCCCCCTTCCCCTATCTCCTCTCTCCATCTTCTTCCCTTCCCTCCCTTCCCGTCACCTCTCCCCCGTTCATCCTATCATCACCCTGCCCTCTGCTCCTCCCCTCTTCTCAGGGAGACATACTGTACTGAGGGGCTGCTCTCAATGAATGAAGAAGTAGTTCCCTGATTACAGTAGTTTGGCTGTTTTTGCTGTCATAAAACATGGCTGTTTTGATGGTGCCGCACCGAAGGGGGTCAGCCATTTAGAACAGCGTTTGTCTGTGTAGTATGTTCGCCCTAAATTTGCCCAAATATGATTATATGTAACGTATGTCCCCCAAATTCTGCCCAAATGTGTATGTATGTAATGTATGTTCCCCAAAGAAAGTAGACCAATCAAAGAGAACTACCCAGCTCAGCTGACACTGCTACACACACAATATGGCTCCGGCCTGGCCTCCAACTGCACACCTAACAACATCGGGGTCCCTGGCAGATGGGGGGGGGGTCTGAGGCCAAATACAAAAAAGTTTGAGAATCACTGCTTCAGGAGGTTTTGTATTCTCGTATTCTCGTGTGATGCTGTAGTCTCCTCCCTCATTATCTTCTTTCCTTGCACCCTGACATCCACTGTTTCCTAACTGTCTGCTACACAACTGACCCTCTGCTTTCAATTAATGTGACACGGTGAAAAGACTACACACACACACACTGTATTATCACAGAGTGTAGATCTCGTGTTTTAGCTATTTGCCATATGAAGTATATAGGGCTTGAGAGGTGTGTGTGTGTGTGTGTGTGTGTGTGTGTGTGTGTGTGTGTGTGTGTGTGTGTGTGTGCGCGTGCGTGCACAATGAATTTGTAATTGTAATCAAACCAGGAGTCTATTGTTTCTGACAGTGAGTTGACCGGCATTACAGCACCACGGACAGCGACACTGTGGCTGGATTAACTGCTTGACAGCAGGTTATTAAATAGATACATTATGCACATACTTGTTCGGGAACAATACTATATAATGTATAGATCCTGCCTGCTTGCTCAGGGGAGAAATAGAATTTTAACCTTCAGGTCAAAATTTGTGTCAAACCAGAAACAAAATCGTGTCAAAGGTCATGTATATATCTATGGGTTCTGAGACCAGCCAGGGTGTAAGGTAGACAACACACACACACACACACACACACACACACACACACACACACAGTAAGAAAATATAACCATTTACTTATCACATCCACCAAAGCAGCGGCATATGGCTTTTAAATAGATCTCCAAGGAGAAAAAGCATCAGGAAAGTGAAAAAAAATAAAGAACAGCTGGGAGAAGAGGATAGAGGCTGGAGACACTGAGAGATAACAGCAAGTGACCCAGTGGTAATTGGCAATTAGAGCTGGTACAATTATTGCTGTACCAAAAGAACTATAATTAAGGCTGGTTCACTGAGGTCAAATCAAGTCAATTTGACTTGTTTAGCACATTTCATATCAGGTAAACTCAATGTGCTACAGATTAGAAAGAATTGTGCACAAAATAAATATATTTACAGCCATCAGCCACCCACCTAACTAACCAAAAGCCTGGGAAAATAAGAGGGCCTTAAGCCTGCCTTTAAAATATGGCAGTTGTAGCAGATCTCAAGTCGTCAGTAAGTTTGTTCCAGAGAGTAGGACTAAATGTAGTTTCACCTTTTATGGACATCTAAGCCCTGATGATCTGAAAGTTGTGATTATGACATATTTAACAGATACACCATTTAAAGCCTTTTAAATAATACATTGTATATATCAATTCTGTATCATCTAGGGAGCCAATGAAGTGATAAGTAGGAGTAATGTGTTCAGCTTTTCGCGTCCCAGTGAGTACTGTAGTGGCAGCAAAAAAGGCCATTACAGTAATCTTATCTGTTGGAGACAAATGCATGGAAGAGTTTTTCAAAGTCAGAATGACTACAAGAAGTTCTTACTATGTTCTTTTTAGGGCTGTCAAAATGAGCGCATAATAACTCAGGATGATGGATTTATAGAAGTGTAACTATCCTGTTCTAACCCCGGATTTGAAACCGTCTCTCCACTGAGCTAAAAGAGCCTGCCTGCTTGCTACCTTCAGGTCAAAGGTCTTTGTGTCAACAGCCGAGAATAGCAGAACTACAAGCTCACAAACGCGCCGCGGATGCAACCACGTTGTGAGCTTGTAGGTCTGCTATTCTCACGTCACAAAAGTATGAATCAGGCTAGGTAGGCACAGTGCTAACGTGGCTGCCTATACCACGCGGTTCTAATCCACCGCGGTGCATCCAGCTTTGTCCAACGTCTATACCTGTCAGGGTTAAGTGTTGAACGAGGACCCAAATGCAGACACTGAAGGCAGCAGGTCAAATCCAGCAATTTATTAATAAACTCAAAAAACGAGGCAGGAAAGTAACACTGAACACACGGTAGACATACGAGGAACTAACAAGGAACACACTCAAACACAGGGTTTAAATAGACACAGGGATAACAGGACACAGGTGAACTCAACTGACAATCAACACTGGGATAGGCTCGAGGACTAAGAGGACACAGGTGGAAACACAGACAAATCACAAGACAGGTTAGACAAGGCAGGCACAAAACTACAGGGGCGGACAGGAAACAATTAGAACAATACTACAAAATAAGAACCAGAAACACTTCAAAACAAGACACAGAAATGCATATCCTGACAATACCAGTGGTTTTCAACCTTTTTCATATCAAGGTCAGTTATTTATTCTGCATTTGAGCCACGGACCACCGTTTGATGGGATTTAGCGACTCAGACCCAAAACTTAAGAATATTTTGTTATCGCTGGATACGATTTTTGTCCACAATTCCATGCTGTATTGATGTGGTACCATACTGTAGGAGAGATGACAGGCAAATATTGATCAAAATAACAATTATTCTACATTCTCTAATTGTGTAGACTTCTTGCAAATTAAGTAATGCAGATGTTTAACAATAATTTAACTCTGGAGAGCGTAAAATGAAAACAACATAAGGGTCCATTTGTTTTCATTTTACACTCGACGTCCTCCCGGTCAGTGTTGCCAGATCTGCTTATTATAATTTCCCCCCAAGATTTTATTTGAAAATAGCAGATCTACAAGCTCACAACGCGTCGTTGTGAGCTTGTAGATCGGCTATTTTCAAATAGCTGATGCATATGTTTAAAGTGCTCATGTGGCCCATAGTCGCTTCTTTTGGGCTTGTTTTCCTAGACCCGGTTGCTTGTTTCTCTCACAGAATCTGGCAACACTGCTCCCGGTGGGGGCTCCTCACTGGCTGGTGAGCCAGTAGGATACAACAACAAAAAAGACAAGAAAAGTATCAATCAGGCTTTAAATGAACATTAAGGATTTTACCGTGCAGAAGTAGGGCAAAAACGTCCTGTCAGATACAGTAACACGTCAGGCAGTATGACAGTACGATATCACCCTCTTTTTCTCAGCACAGTGACAGTGGATTGGGGCTTTTTACCTGGATGCAGCAAAGAAGCTGGTGACTTGGTAACCGAAACTGGCATAGTAGGCATGTTCCATGATGGCCATTAGCTGGATACAGTTGTAACCTGGACCAAAAAAAAAAAGAAACACCCAAAAAACATGAGTTTTACACTTTATGTAAAGTGTGTGTGTGTGTGTGTGTGTGTGTGTGTGTGTGTGTGTGTGTGTGTGTGTGTGTGTGTGTGTGTGTGTGTGTGTGTGTGTGTGTGTGTGTGTGTGTGCGTGCGTGCGTGCGTGCGTGCGTGCGTGCTCCTGTGGAGAATGTGCTTTTGTGAGTTGTGTTCATCCATGCGTGTGTGGTTTGTGTGCGCGTGTGTTTGCGCGCATGTGTGTGTGTAAGCGTGCATGTGAGCGCTTGTGTGAGAATGTGTAGTGTTGTATAGGTGATGTTTTTTTCCCTGATTGCAGCGGGTCAAGTCTTCCCCCCCCCAGCACTCTGAGGAAGGGATGGAGAAAGAGAATAAGAGATAAGAGAGAGAGAGGAGATGGAGAGAGAGAGAGAGAGGAGATGGAGAGAGAGAGAGAGAGAGAGAGAGAGAGAGAGAGAGAGAGAGGGAGAGATGGTCCATGCTCCACAGGGACCTTCAGACTCTAACCTACTTCTAAACCACTTCGCCTTGGGAGATTGTGTGTGCGAGGGGGGTGTGTGTGTGTGTGTGTGTGTGTGTGTGTGTGTGTGTGTGTGTGTGTGTGTGTGTGTGTGTGTGTGTGTGTGTGTGTGTGTGTGTGTGTGTGTGTGTGTGTGTGTGTGTGTGTGTGTGTGTGTGTACGTGCATGCGCTCGTGTGTGCGCGCATGTGTGTGTCTAAGAGAGAGAGAGGATCTCTCAGGACAGTTCATGAATCTCTCATGCAAGAATCAGCCACTTTGACAAGTATCACTTGACAAAAGTGGCGGATTTTCAAAAGTCACTTTTGTCAAGTGAAAAGAGTACAGCATGCTCGCACGCATGCACACACACACACACAAGTCATTCTTTTAACACATTCGGTGCCAGGATTTTATAATAACAGATTACGTTCGGTGCCAGAAATCTCCAGAAATCTCACCGTTGAGCTGCTGTTTATGCTGTAGACTCCACGACGTGCATTCCATGTGAAACAAAGCATGCGTGCATTTTGCACGATGGTCCTGGCTAACGCCTGGAACGATAACATCTTTCACGCGGGTCACAATGGCGCAGCGATCGCGCATACAAAATGAGTCGTTTTCCCCAACGTAAAAAGGTTTCGGAGTTATAGGGGTTTTAGAGAAGGAGACAGAACGGAAGCGTTCACCCGATTTCACCAATTCCACCTCTTGTCTAGTCCCTGTTAATGTCAACTCCTACTTGCTGGTCTTGAGGAGGGTGCACTGTAGATATAACCACGTGTCTCCTCCAATAGAAATAATGTTGGGAGGGCATAACGTTATGCGGAAGAACACGCTATCCCTCCCAGTTCCATGCACTCCCCGCTGAACAGACCAACCCGTAGGAGTCGCTAGTGCAGTGACAGAGAACGGCCTCCTCTTGTCGGCTACCCAAATACAGCTAATTGTGTTTGTCTGAGCGCCTCCGGCTTGACCTTAGTCCCTTTACCCCTGCGTCACCTTGACAACTCCATCATTATTTTTTGTCATTATCTTATTTCTTTAAAGCACTGTGAGGTCTGACCTTACAGTTGCATCATGTACTTGTCAGCCTCATGTGATGTCAGGCGTAGGATTTCAGGCGAGGTTATACGTGTTTCCACTTCTGCTATTTAAGCCTGTATAATATGGAATGGCTTGACTGGCAAACACGGACAAACAAAGTTGAAATGTTAGAACCTTGATGACAAACAAGTCATTCAGTGTCGTCGTTTCCCAACCAGTGTTTGAAAACACGTGCGTGCATGTGTGTGTGTATGTGTATGTGTATGTGTATGTGTATGTGTATGTGTACTGTATGTGTGGGTGTGTGTGTGTGCACGCGCATGCTTTCTTGTCTGCCTCTCTGTTTTTCTCTAATCTCTCCCTCTTGCTATAACGTTTTTTTATCTCACCAGAGCTGACTTTGTTGAATAAAATAAGTAATCTAACTGTGCCTTTTTGTCTTCCGTCTGTCAGACTCCATTTTTCTTCCTCTAGATAAGCAGATACTGACAATAACATATGATTGTCGGAACCTATTTATCCTGTAAGGTTATATGTCCAGTACACAGTACCTATCCTATACTGTATTCAGAGGTCGCTCTAGGATTTTAAACTGCCGGTCAGAATGTCTGGCATGATTATAGTTTACCGGACATCTGATAAAAATAAAGGTCACATCAATACATTTTTTGTAGGAACGACAAGCAGGTGCATAAACTTAGTCAATAACAACAGTTACAGCATTATATTTGGGATAAATAATAGTAAGTAATAGAAAATTGACCAGCTTCATCTTGAATAAGGGGATTCATTAGAATCGCACATTTTGTGTCCGTGGCTGCATGCGCAATGATTTCCAACAACATATTGTATCATCAGTTTAACAGAACACTCGAGAAATCAAAGGGTCTTCACAAAAACAGGCACTTCGGAATAATCCTTCGAAATGTTGATTGGTTCAACTGGCCAGTAATACATCACTATATACGAAAGTTGACTTTCCCAAAGCTTTTGTGGAGATCTTGTACAGTCTCCTTATAGAGATTTTTGATTTAAGTGGTAAAGTTTTATGGGTTGGGACCGTGCATTCAATGTACATGAATGTAATTTATGATTATCTTTGAAGTTTCACCTGCACGCTATGCGACTTGACGCTATAACAGCTGTTGTCTGTCTCTGATGTTCCGTCTTCAAATGCGTGTGCATTGTTGCTGGTGTGTTGTAGGACAACAAGGCGTTGCACAGCTTGCATATCTTCATTCAATTAAAACTGTTTCACTTGGAACTTCTCACACACAGTACTCCTGTGAAGTGTCTCTGACGTGTGTGTGTGAGAGAGAGAGAGAGAGAGAGAGAGGGAGGGAGAGAGAGAGAGAGAGAGAGAGAGACAGAAAGTGAGCGAGAGAGCGAGCGAGAGAAGGATTTTATATGTGTCTAATTTGCGGTGATAATGATTAATTGCCGTGTTTCCGAAGTCCGGAGAGAATTATACTATCCAGTCTTTGACAAAAACGGACAAAACTGGCAATTACCAGTCTCTGACACTCACGCACGCACACACACACACACACACACAATTTACCAGCCAGGTACAGTTCTTTGTGTGTATCGTTAACTCAGCTCTGATCATGTACCATAAACTACATCTCACTCTTCATTGTCCCCCCAGAGTATCTCTTTGAACCCACACAAGTCGTTCTTGCTCACAGCAATCGAAATGTATTTACCCCTGACGTAGGCTGAGTCTGCCTCCACACTGTAAACACCTGGAGACGTCAAAATAGATTACCATGTCTCAAGAGTCCTTTGAAGCCGTGACATCAAAGTCACATCATGATAGTTGGGGGAAATGTCAATATCCAACACTGTATTGTCTCAATCTGGTTGTGTTCTCTCTAAACATCCTCAATTATACAATTCCTCAATGTACGGCCATGTTATACAGTCTTCATTGTTTCTTCTTTTTTAACCAGCATGCAATGCGCGTCTACAAAGAGACTCAGCACTGGTCATTTCCCGACATATTCTCGACATGTTTTCGATCATTGGCTGTCCTTTAAGCCAATGGGGATACTTTCCCATACTCTGAACGGGCGGTGTCGTCCTCCCAAGCTATGGTACTAGACACGCCTCTCGCCTCTGAGGCTACTATACACACCTGCCGTCGGTTCAAATCGCTGTGATACAGAGTAATATATAGGACAACATTTAAGTAAAGTACTTGAGTAAATGCACTTAGTTACTTTACACCTCTGCATACGCGCTGCGTAGTGTCCGTTCTGCATGCTGGTATACATGACTGAGTCATGTCTCGTTTTTTTATTGATACACCTTTTGGAAAAAATACTTTCTATCATTGAAAAGAAAACATGTTAATGACAGAAACTAACCAACTAACTACAGTAACTGCAGACTTCTGAATAATATATCACACTTCTGAATAATCTACCAATCGATCGATATTATTTTATTTAATGTGTTTCTATCTCTTTCCCTTTGCTTTCACTCTACCCTCTGTCCTCTCTTTTCTCATGGAACACTACAATATGATGGAGCGTGCACACATGTTTTCCCCACTCACTTCTTTACAACAGTAAACCTGCAATGTGGACCATAAAACTGATTCTGATTGGGTATCCCCCGGCTATCCCCCTACCTCACCAGGGTACCCGACTTGGACTTATGTGCTCAACACTTAAGTCATTTTCTCAGCCATGCTTTGCTGTCGCCTTGGAACCCAGCCGGCTTGCGCTCTCAGAAATCCCTGGATGTTCAGATCCCAGGCGATCCAGTTTAAAATTCTCCCAGGCAAAACTGAAAGCCTGCACGGGGGAACTTTTAAGTGCCTATACGACACTTGGTCATCGCTGCGGCCTACGGAGCTACAAAGCCAACCAGATAGATCTGTATTTATTCTTTTTAATTCGTTTTTTTTTTATCTCCAGACCTTGCCTTTTGTCTGTTTGATTTATTTTTTTCTTATGGAATAGGAAAACAGTGTAAATTGTAAATGAGCATCTATAACCTCAATGTGTTTCCGAGGCTTAGGCCACTGTCCTACGATAAGATTAGCCAATGGGTTCCCAGATTGAATGGAGGGTAACATGATCTTTTTCCGTTTCACGCTGGAGATTCAAACAATCGCTGATGAAATAACATTGAGACAAAAAAAACGATAATGAAAACAATCCTTTCTGATTCATACCATCAAACTGTCAATTATGTAAGTATACGATCCAGCACCACTATGTCTTTCTTATAGGACTTGTCAGAACGGGCCAAAATGCCATTTGGCTCAACAACTTTGTGCCGTGGAGCTCTGACTGGGATGGCGTCATGACCATCATTAGCAGACCATAGCGGCTGCCATTCACACGTTCAACAGTCAATTTAAACGAGTTAATGTTATTAATGGCTTCAATAAGGCACTTGTGTCCTGTGCAAAAAAAAGCAGATCAAATAAAATCACGCAGAGGAATAATGTAATTCGCTTGTTTCTTTCTGCCTTCATTTTACGAAGCCATGAGTTCTCAAATTGAAAGTGCCAGCCTCTCACGGATACAGAGGCAATAGAACATATTAATTGCCATGTTAGGTCTTTGCAATACAGCCTTACATTTCTCTGAAGCCACATTACGTCGATGCAGTGGCTGCACGCACCATTCACACTACTGATTGTTTCTTGCTTGATATAAATACTAATAATCAGAAAATAAAGTTAGAATAACTAATTGTTGCTAAATGATGGTGCAACAACATAAATAGCCTAGGTGCTCCTCTTTCCCAACAGGCCATGTATAATATAACCTTCACACAAACTCTCTACCTGGACTGTGTGGAGCATACCATGTGTACCGTGCTCGGGATGTTCTGTTTGTCAAGCTCTCCTTAACCCATTAACTCATATACCGCCAATCGCGCATTAATGCGATCTAATAAATAGCGCGCTTGTCCGCCAAGATCGCATTAATGCGATCTAGTGATTAATTGGGGTTTATATCTCTGATCGCGCTATTCTGCTTATTTTTCATTCTAGGTTTCGAGTTCCACTTACTTCACCCACACTGGGATCCGGTTTCATGACTCGGGTTCCGTTTCCGGTTTTCATTTTTTTCCCCCAGTCATTTTCGGCCAGAATAGGGAAAAACACGTTTTTTCACACGGTATAAGGATTCGTTACAGGATTCAGTTTAAGACTTTAATGTTTGTCTTTAAGTCTTTAAATGGGCTGGCACCATTATACATATCCGAACTTCTACCTCCCAATAATAAGGGTCTTGAGGTCTACTGACCAGTCACTCCTTAAAGGGATACTTCACTTTCGGGCCGGGGACACATTTAAAAAAAATATAAAAAATAAATGAAAAAAGTTATGGAAAATTCATGGCCCCCTCACACATTAGTAGGACACTGCGTGTCGTGAGGGGGCCATGAATTTTCCATAACTTTTTTCATTTATTTTTTATATTTTTTTTAAATGTGTCCCCGGCCCGAAAGTGAAGTATCCCTTTAAGGTCCCAGCAACAAAGTCCATAGCGCCCACATTGTGGAACAAGCTGCCACCCCATGTTAGAGTGTCTCAAACATACACCTGATGTCGGTTGGACAAGAAGTCCTGTATCCAGTCGCACATGCTTGGGTGTAGCCCTAGGTCTCTGAGCTTTTTGTCAAGTATTGCTGGGACAATGGTGTTGAATGCTGAGCTGTAGTCCACGAACAGCATACGTACATATTTGTCCTTCAGCAGCTTGTTGTCCATGTGCGAGAGGACGGTGTGGAGAGCCATGGCAATAGCGTCGTTGGTGGATCTGTTTTTGCGGTATGCATACTGCCACGGATCCAGCGAGGCAGGTAGCGTGGAGCTGATGTATTCCCTCACCAGTTTCTCGAAACACTGACGATCGGGGTGAGAGCAACAGGTCTCCAGTCGTTCAGGCATGTCACTTTGGCCTTTTTGGGAATGGGCACAATGGTTGACATTTTGAACCCTGCAGGGACCACAGCCAGGGAGAGGGAGAGGTTAAAGATGTCAGCGAAGACACCCGCCAGCTGGTCTGCACATGTCTTAAGGACCCGGCCTGGAATCCCATCAGGTCCGGCTGCCTTGTGGATGTTGACCCGTGTGAAGGCTGTACGCACTTCTCTCTCCGAGATGGTTAGAGGGTTCTCCTCTGCTGGTGCTGCTGATGGCCCCGCTTGGCTGCCGCGGTTGGAGCTGATCTCAAACCGGCCGTAGAAAGTGTTCAGTTCGTTGGGGAGGGAGGCAGGCGGGTTCACCTCGCTTCTGGTTCTTGTTTTGCAGTCTGTCAAGGTGTGTACCGCCTGCCATGTGCTCCTGATGTCGCCATTGCTGAGTTTGTCTTGCATCTTTTTTGTGTAGGCCTTTTTCGCCTTCCTGATGGCGCTGTTTAGGGCCGCGCGCGTCGTGTTGCGCGTTTCCACGTCGCCAGATTTGAAACCAGCATCCCGTTCATGCAGATGTGCACGTACTCCGCTGTCCATCCATGGTTTCTGATTGGGATAGATCCGAACTGTCTTTTTTGGGACTATGTCATCTATGCACTTGCTGATAAAGCCAGTGACTGAGTCTGAGAGTTCGTTGATGTTATTCCCAGCGGCGTTCTTAAACATCCCCCAGTCAGTCTGGTAGAAGCAGGATTGTAGCATAGCGTCTGTGTCCTCAGACCAGATTCGGATTTCCTTCTCAACGACCGGCTCCCTTTTTAGCCTCTGTTTGTAGGCAGGTAGCAGCTGGATGGCGTCGTGGTCAGAGCTTCCTAGCGGTGGGCGGCGGAGAGCTTTGTATCCATCCTTGAAGGGCGTGTAGCAGTGGTCAAGAATATTGTCACCACGGGTACTGCAGGCGACATGCTGGTGGAATTTGGGAAAGACCTTTTTTAAGTCTGTCCGGTTGAAGTCGCCTAGGCAGATGACTGCGCAGTCCGGGTGGCGATTTTCTTGTGCACTGATCGCCTGGTGTAATTCCCTCATAGCTGTGTCCTTATTAGCTCCAGGATGAATGTAAACAACGGCTACAATCACAATGCTGAAGTCGCGTGGTAGGTAGAAAGGACGGCAGGCTATGATTAAAAGTTCAAGGTCTGGTGAGCAGTGACTATCTAGGATTTTAACATCTTTGCACCAGTTGTTGTTGATCAAGGCACAAACTCCCCCCCCACGTTGCTTACCGCTCAGTACAGGGTCTCTGTCCTTCCTATACGCGGTGAAGCCAGGAGGAGTGATAGAAGAATCAGATGCTAACTCCGTTAGCCACGTCTCTGTTAGAACAACAATGGACGTGTTCCTTGTCTCACTGTTATACTTTACGCGCGCTAGTAAGTCGTCCATAGTGGTCACTGTTCTTGATTCAAACAGAGATCTAACGTTCGCTAGCAGGATTGAAGGCAGTGCAGGTTTATATCCACGTTTTGTTGTTCTTACGAGGAGACCCGCTCTTGTCCCTCGTCGTCCAGGTCTTTTCCGTCGCCTTGGGTTTGTTGTTGTTCCAGCCGGAACAAAGGGAACCCCTCCCCCCACCCAGCTGGGTGGAAGGTTTTCGGCAAAAAAGTCCGGAATCAGGTGGTGAGAATGGGCAGCATCACATCCGACCCCCTGACCCTCAACACCGGAGCACCCCAGGGATGCGTGCTGAGCCCTCTCCTCTACTCCCTGTACACGTATGACTGCATAGCCACACATGTCTCCAACACCATCATAAAGTACGCGGACGACACGACAGTGATAGGCCGAATCGTCAACAACGACGAGTCTGACTACAGAGAGGAGATCAAATCACTGGCACACTGGTGCCGGGAGAACAACCTCTCTCTTAACGTCGACAAGACCAAAGAACTGATCGTGGACTTCAGGAGGCCGCGGAGAGACCATGGTCATCATCGACGGTGCTGCAGTGGAAAGGGTCAGCGAGTTCAAGTTCCTCGGAGTACACATCGAGGAGGACCTCAAATGGGAGACGCACTCCAAACACGTGAGGATAAAGGCTCAGCAGCGACTGTACTGGCTCCGCCGCCTGAAGAAGCTCGGAGTAGGACGTCGCATCCTCAGGCTGTACTACAACAGTTCTGTTGAAGGCATCCTAACAGGCTGTGTCACGGCCTGGTACGGGAACTGCACTGCCCGAGAAAAGATCAGCCTACAACGAGTAGTGCGATCGGCAGAGCGGATAATGGGAATCGAGCTCCCAGCGCTCCAGGAACTGTACAAAAAGCGGTGCGTGGTCAAAGCCAAGCGCATCATCAAGGACAAGCACCACCCAAGTCACAGACTGTTCAACCCCCTACAACGACCGCGACCGGGCAAGGGGCTCTACCGCAGTATCAAGAGTTCCACCACCAGGTTTTGGTGTAGTTTCAATCCAGCTGCTGTCAGAATGCTGAATGGGGCATAAGCCTGGATGAGGCATGGGCCTTGTTCAGCAGCCTGACAGCAGGCGGCGCAGACTTTTCTGGCTCTTCCTGAACACACCTGTGGATTATACCAGGGACAATGACTTGGACTTTAGCCCCCCCTCGGACACACCTGTGGACTACACCAGGTACAAATGACTTTTTGTTGCACTCCCTCATGGAGCTACTTGCGGATTATACTAGGGTCAGTCCACTCTAGGTGGACACGCACTGACCTTTTGCACCTTAATCCCTTGTATAACGCACTGACTTTTTTTTGGTCTTTTTTTATTGTGCTCCTTTTCCTCTAAGCACCTTAACGTCCATTGTCTATCATGCACAGTATAAGTATAACATGCACAGTATACAATACATTGCTGCTATGCTGCTAAACCTTAGTTTAGTTTTTTTAGTTTTTTTATTATCTCAGGTAATTTGTAAATATGTAGATAACTTGTCTGGCCTTCTGTTGCTCTCTTGTTTTGATCTCCTTCCCACCTGCCCCCCACCCTCTTCTTCTCCCCCCCCCCTCTTCTTTCTATGGAAACTAACGTTGCGATGGGAACGATGTACAAAAAAGAATTTCACCCACTTTTTTACCTTGTAAACCTGTGATGTGACAATAAAACTGATTCTGATTCTGATTCTGATTCTGAAACCCTGCCTGTGTTTAAATCACGTTTGAAAACTCACTTGTTCTCCTTGGCGTTTGAAAATTCAGATTGAGAAGCTGCTGCTTCCCCAGGCATTGTGTCAATCGTTGTCTTGTTCATTGTGTGTGTTCTCTTGTTTATTTTAGTATTTTACTGAGTGTACAGCACTTTGGTTCAACACTGTTGTTTTTAAATGTGCTCTATAAATAAAGTGGATTGGATTGGATTGGATTGGTACTGTACTGTAGTTGTTCATTTGGGACCCTGAGTGAGTCACTAACATTCGTCCATTCTAAATAGTTTCTACATTTTATTCTTATCTGTTAATGGTTGATTAACGAGCTTCGGTTAACGGTTATGAAAAACATTCAACATGCTCATCCTGTACAACCATCCATCTAGTAAAAATTCTATGAATTTAATTTTACATTGGAAGGTGGACGATGTTCCAGGGGCCACAAAAAAGATCAACTGGGGCCGGATTTGGCCCGCGGGCCACCAGTTGAATATCACTGGCTTAGATGATCAAAAGATCAAGTTGATCAAATGCAGCTTGAAAATAACAATAAGAAGAATAGAAAGGAATGAGCAATTGTAGAGAAGTGGGTGGATAGAAATGTATGTTTTTTCTAGATGTGGCAAAAATAAGGCTAAAAACACACCATTGTATTAAGTTATTGGCCACCCCCCAAAAAAATCTTATTTTTTTGACTGTATCTGGCTCTGTTTTGCTTAATTAATTAAAACAAATTATTTTAAAAAAAAGTAACCAATGAAAAAAAAAAAATAGAAAAATCTGCGTTAAAAGGAGCATCTTAGAAAAATACAAATTCACAAAAAAAAAACTTTGAATGTTTTTGAACAATTCAACAAAGTGTTTGAAGTGCCTGTTTCACCCACTTCCGGGGGGCGGAGCGAAAATCCGAGCCCGAAGTATTTGTTTGTAGACCCCCACTTAGGGGGGTTATAAAAAGTTTCGGAGCGATTCGGGCACTTTTCATTTAACATGGGGTTTCAATGGGTGTTTTTAGGAGCCTTCTCCGGGGCGTGGCTTCCGGGGGAAGGGGCGGGCTTAAACGCAACCTTGACAGGTGTGTTCAGTTTTCAAAGACCTTTCATTTGATGTATGGTACGTCTATATTGGACATTTACTTGGCTGCACACAGGCAGTGCACACAGACAGAGACACACACAGACACACACACAAGTAAGACGCGCGAACACTGGAAGCGAACGCAGCTCGAAAATATTGTGTATTTACGGACTTGTAATCCGTGTTATTTCACCGTGATGGAGAGAGAACATTGACAGTGTGTGTGTGTGTGTGTGTGTGTGTGTGTGTGTGTGTGTGTGTGTGTGTGTGTGTGTGTGTGTGTGTGTGTGTGTGTGTGTGTGTGTGTGTGTGTGTCAGAGCATTGTCTAAATTCCTGCACTCTGGCGCACTCGGGTGGCTGCTTACAGGCAGTGCACGCATGTGAGTCATGTCACCCAGGGGCAGGCAGGCAATGAGAGCGTGAGTCACATGGGTGCATGCAGCACTTCGCCGCGCCTCCTTCCGCGTTCGCAACAAGCCGAGCACGGTTTCATAGTAAGCTCCTACGTGATAAGCAAAATCACTGGGGTATTTATCAAATTCCCAGGTGATAATCTATATATTATAATTAACTCTCTCACTGCCAGACTTATTTCTGGCCGCGTTTGCCCACTGTTTTTTTTCGATTTTCTTACCTTTTCAAGTAGTCACGGAATATTTATCTCCATTATGATCGATACCCTGATGATAACTAATCACTGAGGGTTATACTGTGTGGTTTCACAAATGTCAACGAGGTCATCGCGACCTCGTTGACATTAATTGTCTGCCTTTGAAAATAGCATGTCTGGGCCAAAAATACATAGTAAAAAAAAAAGTACACAGGAGCCGAGAGCAGCAAATCTTCGGATCACGATGTCTTGGGTTCTGAACATTTAAAAAAAAAACTCGCGATAACTCGTTCTTGGCAGCCAGAGAGTTAAGTGTAAAACATAAATAAATATAAATATACTTTTTTTACCAAAATCTACACCCTACACCACTGCTTACCCAAGTCCTTGATGCGTGGTAAAACATTCATGGTGAAGTTGTTGTAGGTGGCGATCTTCTCCTCGGGAGAGGCTATGCCAACGTGGGCCTCGTAAATTCTCAGGGAGCGAGGGCGCTTAGGGCGAGCGTGCTGGTGCTGAAGGAGGAGAAAGCAGGAGCAGAGGGAAGTTATTTCATGATTCTCTGGGAGAGGGAGAGAAAAACTTTTCGAATCAAATATTCAGGAGTCATGACTCAGAGTATGAAGAGAAAGACAAGGTTATGGACTAGGTTAGCCACAATAAAATGATAGGATAAATAAGTTGGATTTATACACAGTGAAATCCAGTGATGGAAAGTAAGTTTTTTTTTTTTTCAAGTACTGCACTTGCGTATAAGTTAGATTTTTATCATTTATTTTACATCACTATTTCTATTTTTTGATGCCATTATACTTCTATTCCATTATCTTGAAGGCAAATAGTACAAATAGTCTAATATAATAATCTACACTACAATTATTTGACAGCTTTAGTATGATTTAAGGATTAAGGGCTTATATCGTAGCTGAGTACTGCTATTGCCACACCAATACAATATAATGTGAGCAATTATTCAAAAGATCTAATTATCCATGAGATAATCACAATTATTTTGCATAATCGTTTTCCATGTTGAGAAATGTATGGTATTTGTATATTTAATCAATTCAATTTTATTATATTATAGTTCCAAATCACAATTTGTCTCAAGACACTTAACCCATTAAGACCGGGAATGCATCTGTGTCATTGTAGATTTCTTTGGCTAATCAAAAATAGCAGATATACAAGCTCATTGTAGATCTGCTTGTAGATCTGCTATTTTTGAAAAATCGTGAAAATTATTTTTAAATATTTTTTCCCGAAAAACTGTTAGGATTTAGAAGATTTAAAAAAAATTAGAGGCAGCCTCAGGTCTTAATGGGTTAACATGGCGCACAGGCTCAACATTGTCCCACCCTGAGCAAGCAATTTTCAAGTAATTTGTCATAAGTTTTAACTTGGAGAATATCATTTAATAAAATGTATATGATAAAAATGTATATCATTCATTCATTCACACATTCACACATTCATACATACAGTAATTTGACTGGATTATATTTGTGGGCAAAAAAAAATCTATACTAAAAAACCCTGGAGGATATTGCATGCGTTCAGTACCTTTCTTCTAATTTCTGTTACGTGCCCTCTACTAAAGCCTGATTTATACTTCGGCGCACAATGGTGTTGAGCAGTGAAAATTGACAATCCATAAACTCAGTTGCAGATGTGACGTGTTGTGAGCTTGTACAGTAGATCGGTCATTTTCGCCACGCGACACAGTTGTACAATAGAGCATAATTTAGGCTTTAAAAAGCATTTAAAGCATCACAAATGTTAATGTTTTGCCATTGCTGGGTTTTTGATATCCCTAGGGTCAATACTATGAAAAATAACATCAATTTAAAATTCTACTTTATCACACACACAACAGTGGGTGAAATTATCCACATTTTGGTAAGATTACTTCAATAGTTCTTCAATAGGTCTTCAACATTGATCAGAAAGTGATAATCTAAAAATAGCCTTCTCATTGAATTACATCACATGGGGAAACAGCTTTCAATGTCTCTTTAGCACATAAGCGCACCCAAACCAAGAAGATTCTAACAATATAACTTTTTTTTTAAGTCAACTTCATGTTGATATTACTATTTGAATTAGGAAGTTCCACAGATCCGGATCTTCAAAAACTGCCCTTTAGGGGGCATTACCTATGAGTAAGTAGGTCGGGAGAGGTTTATTGTCGGTATCAGCCGCTAACGCAGGAGTCTGTCCCCGTTACAATGCTCTAGATCCCTGGGAGATGGATTGCTGAGGTGGAGCGCCACACCTACCATCAGCACCCTGCATTACTTACCGCCCAACTTGCCACACCCAAACCGAGCTACTCATACACTGAGTTGGCGGTGCCCAAGATCGAACCCATGACCTTGTGGTCCAAAGGCGAGGGCTCTACTGACTGAGCTACCCGGACACACCTATTAAGAACGGGTTGATAAATCTGGAGTAGGCTTTTCTTATTTTTTCTCTTAACAGACAGTTAAGAGAAAATATAATAGAAATTTAAGATAACATTGCTGCATGAGGCCATTGTGTTCTATATACCCCCAGGAATCTTACATCATCAACAGCAGCGTGAGGCAAGCCAGGGAAGAGCAGGGAAAAAAAGCAAAGTTATGAAATAGCTCGAGGAGACAAGGAAGGACGGTATGGCGGGAGTTAGCTTTTGGAGAGAAAAAGTGAGAGAGAGCGAGAGAGAGAGAGAGAGAGAGAGAGAGAGAGAGAGGGGCATGTAGGGTATAGGAACGTACAATACTTTTTGCAGGAGGATGAAGCAATAGTGTGTGAGAGAAAAATACTTTAAGTGCAGAAAAAGCAGGAATGGAGGTGCAAACAGTAGTAGGGAGTCGAGGTAAACAGGGTCACAAAATGTGGTTGTCTGTGCTAGGCTTCTAGCTGTGCACCACAAGGAAAGCTGAGATAGGGATTGATTATTGACAGACAGACACAGATGTTTTGAGAGGGGGATTGATTATTGACAGACAAACAGACACACACTGACTCTCCCTCCCCCACACACACACACACACACACAGAGAGACCTTGCAGAACATGTCACTCCAACAGTTTGCTGCTCATGCTTGTATGGGTGAATGACAAATAATTGAATCTTGAATCTTTTGCATATCCTTCTGAACACACAAAAAAAAATCGTTTGCAAGAAGATTCTGCAAGTATTGCATCATGTCGAGTCTGCAAAACTTTGAGAAATGGCAATGCAATACGAGGTCGTTTTGAAACGAGGGATTTGCTTATACTGGGATAGAGAAAAAAAATGTGGTAATTAGATATAAAAACTAAGAATTACTTGAAACATGAAACAGCCCAAAAGAACATCGCTACTCTTCCAGACAGCATGACAGTTCGTTCCCCAAAACCATCAGGACCTTGAACAAACATCATCCCTCCATCTCTCCCTTCCCCCCAATCGATCTGAACTGAACCCACTGGACTGAACTGCACTTCGTGTCTTTCTCCTTCTACTTCTCCACCCACGTGTCTCTCTCTGTCTCTCTGTCTCTCTCTCTAGCCAAACAATCTGGGAACCCAGCGCCAAATGAAAAGGAAAAACAGCGCCCTCTGCTGTTTTTGACTATCTCAGTTGGCTCTGGGAGGAAGAAAACGTAGCACCCGTGCGCAAGGAAACCGGGGTTTTGGTCTGCCTTCAGCGCATCACTTCCGGTGGTGCGACTATGTTTTCATTCCCACTAACAATATTTCTACACGGAACACTAACACCACTTCTCCCAGAGAACATGGATCGTTTTGGTTATAAGCCCACTTGTTTCTATGATGAAAGAGCAAGTTAAAATGTGAATATCTTTCCGTGGTTTTGTCTGCTCCGCGGACGCTATTGTTAAATTAGTTTCGGTTGGTTTCGAGAGGGGAAGGATTGACGGACACGTGAATCCCGCCCACTACATTTGATTGGGTAAAGCGCGGCCTGCTTCCTGATCTGAAGGCACGCCCACTTGTAGCCCAGTGCGCACACGTTATGACGAACCTCCCCGACAGATTCAAACGCAGAGCAGAATCTGTTCTTGAGAGATTACTAGCCAAATAACTGTGCACATACTGAACTGCACTAGCCACTTTCTCATGCCGCCTACAAAGTGCATAATATGCAAAGTGCAATAATATAGCATAGTATTAGTATGGCATAGAATAGTTAAAATTATTCCTCTTCTAGTGTTTGGGTCAAATCCAATCTCAAACCCATTCAGTAAAAGAGAAAGACTTTTCTTCCCCTTTTTTTTTGCCTCTGGGGGCACCACCTCCTTTGTTGTATAGTAACAGGAACTTGACTCCTCCCCTTTCTTAGTCCACTTCCTCCCAGGTGCTTCTGTGTTTATTTCTACTAACAACAATATTACATGTTTAGGGCAGTGGTGCTGACAGATTCTGATTCTGCCGTTAGCAGAATCTGTCTTGAGAGATTAGGTCAAATCTGACCGATTTCAAGTTTCTTGAATGATAATGATTTTTGTGTTTTTCTTCTGATTGCTATAAGACTTTATGATTTCCTCCACACTAGGCATATGGACATGATATACAATTGCTGATCCCCATTTTCATTTAACTTTGAGTGGTTTATTAAACTTTGTCACTTTGGTGTTCCTGGTCAGAAATGACCACCATCGGAAAGAAATGAGTGAGACTATAGCCATTAGATGGAAAACACACACACTCCACGCCACACAATGTCTAAAAGCACTTTGCGAGCAGCGGGGGGGATTATGTGTAGGCGAGGTGGTTGTGCCTCATTTTACACCCGGCCCACACACACACACACCCGGCCCACACACACACACACACACACACACACACACACACACACACACACACACACACACACACACACACACACACACACACACACACACACACACACACACACACACACACACACACACACACACACACACACACTGTTATAAGTTGTTATGCATAATTATAAACGTTTATAAAGAGTGCGTAGGTAAGTGCATTATGATAAATTATAGACCCAATCTTTAAGTAAAGTGTTACCCAATATTTTGCCACATACGCTGAGTGTGTACTATGGAAGTGACAATAATAAAGAACCTTGACCCTCATATTTATCCTCATCCTCACTATCATCATCTTCAATACGATCATCAATTCTATTTCTCATTTCAGCCATGTCAATCAGATAATGCCTTGCGGGGGAAAACAAATACATCAAGAAGCCAGGGTGTTTTCACAGCTGTCAGAGGATGTTTAATCTCATTAGGTGATTCATGTTTGTCTGTGCCCACATTTATAATAAAAAGAGAGAGGAAGAAAGATACTAGGAGTGCAACAGCTACTCGGACTAATGAATGTAATTGATTATACAACAATTATTGATTTTAATAAAATGATTCATTTAAAAAAAATTGCAGATTCACAAACTCACAACGCAACACACTGTTATTTTTGCGCAACACCATTGTACAATGAAGTATAACATAGGGTTAAGAGATCAAACTAATCCAGAGGGAGTCCAGGGACCATCAGGGTACCTTGAGGGGGTTCCAAATGGACCCTTGGGGGTCTGTTACGTTGTGAGCTTGTAGATCACAACGTAATCTAGATCGGCTATTTTCCCACAGGCACACATGTATAAATCAGGCTTACCTCCAACCCTAACCCCTAAATCTATCCTCTAAATGCCTGATTCTAACCCTAATCCCAAACTGATTCTAATTGTAAGCCTATCTCCCCAAAATCCTTTTTAACCATAAAATGTTTTCCCCCCCCCAGGAAAACTGTCAATATCTATTATGGAAATTGTATTATATTTGTGGGGACCTTTGGCCCTCACAAATATAGTAATACAAGCACACACACACACACACACACACACACACACACACACACACACACACACAGACAGACACACAAACACAGAATACACACCACAAACACACACACAATACACACCAGGAACGGTCGTGGTGGGTCCCAGTGTACCCACTCATAGGTCCTTGAGTCCAGCCTCTTGGTGACGTATCTGGCCCAGGGGGAGATCCGGCACAGCTCCTCCCCCTCTGATGTCACCACCACCAGCTGGGTGAAGGAGAAAAAAAGAAGTGTCAATGACAAACTTTATTCAAATGAAAGTGTTTGCCCAAAACTTTACATCTGTCTGACGAAACAATGGCAGCTCATTTAAAGAAAGGAAATAACATTCCAAGTCCAAGTGCAGAGCCAATTCAGGTTCAGTTTACAGTTTAAAGTCTAGAGGGTTTAAGTGGTTAAGAGAATAAAGTAAAAACTTTACGTGATTCATAGTGATATACAGTACAGTAAGCATTTAGCGTGATATGATTGGATACTGTATGTAGGATGCACTTTGCACCCTCATACATTGCATATTATCGTATAAATATACAATCTATTAATTATATTACATAGATTTTCTGATGTAGAATACAAGGCCTGTCACTGGTAGTACTCGTAGCAGTACTGGCACTGTGCAATGGCAGACGTTTTGTTGTGCTTCAAACATTTGTTTGTTGATTGAGCTGGGTAAAACATTTCATAAAGACTATTTATATTCTTTATATTTCTATTGCAATTGTATTTACTCTCTAGTTCTATTAGTTCCTATTTTTACTGCTCTAGCATGCACAATACTGTATGTGTGTGTATTGTGTACATTAAAAAATGACCATAAACAACTCAGACAATGAGTTTTTCTGAATCCTGGGAGAGCAGTCAGCACTGGTGTATATCTGGACCAAACTAAACTTGACTAATGCAAGCAGAATAGGAAAAAGAAAATTCTCAATTGAAAAACAAAAGTTTAAAATAACCCAACAGAGAAGGTGGAACAACAACTGTAGGTCACAACAATTAGCAAAAACACTTGTAAATGACAACACCACTGGCATCTCCAGTGCAGCGATGAAGCGTTGACTTGAATGTGAGGAATGTCACCCAACAGAAATGTCACAACTACATGTCGCTGTCAACCTGCTCTCTGCCAGGACTTTCTGGGCATCTGGGAAAGCCAGCGACTCCACAATGAAGGTATGTGAAGACTGGCTTGCACATACTTACCGAGATTCACAAAGGTCAGCGCTTAATCCGTCAACCTTTTTATAGCCCTACCCTTCAATCAGGCCTGCCATCCATATGTAATTCCATCATCAATCTCGACAACAACAAACCTTCAACTCTCTCATTCATTTCCCCACCCCAGGGGTTGCCATGATTGTTGATATGTTTACCTACAGGATGTGATTAATAAATGATATTAGCCTTCAGCCAGTAAAAAAGCCTATAATCAATGGCATTGTAGTGGAGGTAATAAGGAATGAGGTGCAGAACCATGGTCACAATCAAACATAATACTATGCTAGATAAATGGCACTTGGTATCATTTTGTAACTGTGAAGCCTATTTTTCAGTTGAACATGTAATTTAAATTATTGGCGACCCATTCAACTTGATCAGTTAGTCTTGAAGGTCAAACACACATACACTACTCCTACACATATTTCTATATATAATTTAGTTTCAGTGCATGTCATGAATAGTTGCTGAATACATGCACACCAATAAGACCAACACAGTCTTACTGCATGTTTGCAGAACTTAATATTTTGCTCAGTTAACAGCCCTTGGAAGTTAAAGTTGATTGATATTGTACTTTTGATTTAGGGTCAAAACAAAAGGTGTTTTGTTAAAAACGTTAAAGTAATACTAGGGAATTTAAAAAAACAAAACTAAAGTTAAATTGTATGTCTTTTGTGAGTCACAACACCCACTCCATGAATTTCACCCCCGAAAGCCTTTTCTATTATATTTTCTATTGAAATGGTGGCGGGCCGCCCTTCCCGCGAAAATGACGTCATCCGGCCGGAAAACGGAAACGGAAATGCACCGGTTTCCTGTTTGGCCAGGAACTACCGCACCGGTTTCCTGTTTGGCCAGGAACTACTGCGCTAATAACAAAAAGGAATCTCATGCTGTTTTTAAGACATTATATGATTTGAAGATGGAAAAACAACAGCAAAAGAAAACACAGCTCACGGTAACTAATGCTCCACTGGCTAAGAGAAACGATCCGTAGATAGTATAAAACAATTAAAAGAACGCTTTTTGAAACGCTTCCGTCTTCCGGTGAAAACAAATGGAATTCTGGGTAATACAGGAATAAACGAAAGACCTGCAGTGACGGTAATGACCAGCAGAGGTTGCTAAAAATCGTTATTTGTGGACCTGCCTTGTATTACTTTAAAGGTCTATTGATTGATTGATGTAGTTTATTTAGAAAGACATGAGAATAGTACATGACAGTACATAACAGTACATGGAAGTACAAATTCACAATACAAGGTCTACTAAACTGGAAACCCTCATTAAGCATTACGCTTGTTTAAGATGAGAACCCCATGCACACAATATATATCTGTATTATGATAGTAATCATTATAGTGTTCAGTGACAGAATTTCACCCACTTCTTTACACCTGTAAGCCTGTGACATGACAATAAAGATCCATTTACAAAATTATTTATTTATCGTTCAGTGAATTGCTTCTGTAGTCCATCATTATAAGTGTATGTGCCAACAGTTGTCAGTTCTCAAATCTGTGACAATGCCATATAAAAGTATGTTAATGCAATGTTATGTTGTAGTCTCAGAATGTATTGCTTTTGCTCTTTATGTAGGCATATAGGTTGTGTGAACACCACAAGTCAGAATCCATTTCAAGTAGCTAATTTATTCATATGTGTGCAGTGCAAATACTGTATAATAGAACTGTCATTAGATTCTTTGTATAAGTCATATCTATGCTTCATGATGTCAGGGGTTGGTCAGGTGGTGGTAAGGTGTACCCAGCAGTGGTGGAAAAAGTATGATTTTTTTTACTTAAAGGGGAAATCCACCCATTTTCAATATTTAACTATGTCATTAATATAGCATAAAGGAGTTGTGTGGAAATAAGAAAAAAATTAAAAAAAAATTAACATTGCAAAAAAATTTAACATTGCAAAAAAATTAACATTGCAAATTACACTGTGATGACTCATCATGGTGTAATTTGCAATGTAAATTTTTTTGCAATGTTAATTTTTTTTGCAATGTTAATTTTTTTTTTAATTTTTTCTTATTTCCACACAACTCCTTTATGCTATATTAATGACATAGTTAAATATTGAAAATGGGTGGATTTCCCCTTTAAGTAAAAGTATCAATACTGCAATATAGAAATACTATGTTACAAGTAAAAATCCGGAATTCTAAATGTACTTGAGTAAAAGTACAAAAGCATTGGTATCAAAATGTACTTAAAGTACAAAAGTAAAAGTATACAAATCTTTAGAAAATAGCAGATCTACAAGCTGATGCGACGCATTGTGAGCTTGTAGATCGGCTATCTTCAAATGGCCGAAATGTATATAGGGCTGAAGTGGGTAATGTATGTTTTGTAATAATAATCAAAATCTTCAAAGTAACTAGTAACTAAAGTTTTCAAATAATTGTAGTGGAGTAAAAGTATAATATTTGCCTCTGAGATGTAGTGGAGTAGAAGTAAAAGTACTGAAAATTGGAAATACTCTAGTAACGTAAAAAAAAATACCTCCAAATTGTACTTAAGTACAGTACTTGAGTAAATGTACTTAGTTACCTTACACCACTGGTACCCAGTATACTGTTCATCAGCTCAAGTTATGCTCAAGGGAGTGTGAGTGTTTGCTCAGACCGCAGAGAAAAGATTTGAGGGAACATTAGTCAGCCGTAGTAATGCAGGATGCATGCAGGAGACTCCTGCAGTGACTGTTACTGTACTGTTCCAGCTCTCAAGTTCAAATGAGAACAAATCCACTGACTTTGCAACACTGCAGTGGGTGAATCAATGCAAACTGGGTTGAATGGGAGAATTTAAGTAGCCGTTTAGGAAGAATGGCCAATTAAGACCAGATCCACTTGTGAGGTATCCATGCATCACTAGTGCAGCTGGACAACACATCCTAAACCAGAATGGTATAGGCTGCCTGTCTGTATGCGATACACGATGAGATCTCTTTTATCAAATCCCTGGGCTCGTCAATCGGTGCAGATACTGTAAATTAACTGGAATTTTATCACTGTGGTTATGGGATTAACCCTCACAATCACAAGCGTGACTGCTAAAGCACTGTCTCTCAGCACATCACTGGCTCTGGCTGTGCTCAAACTGTCTATTTTGCTTAGGAAGGTTCCTGAGTTGAATGACCAAGTAAGTACTGTTCTGTATCTAAGCAGCAGACACGATAAGAGCAGGTCGAATTCTCTATATGCTTCTGCGAGCCTTCCTCTACTTTAGCATTTAGGGAAGGAGTTGGTTGGACGGACGGACGGACAGAAGGAAGGATTGTATAAATACTAAGAACTTGTGCCTTGCATTTAGCAAAGTAACTTAAAACAAGGAAGAGGGGTTTAATTACTTCAAATAACAAATATTTAAAAGGACAACGCATATTTCCAAAATCTAATTATGACACAAAGTTGCTGCTCATAGAAGAAAAAAGTACCTCCAACATAAAAACATACAATGCAACACATGACAACATAAAACAAATACTGAAAACATCTTAAAACCACCAGTAATTTAAAAACAAAATGCCACACAAAACAGAGGCAATAAATAAACATGAGGTAGAATAACAGCGCATAGACACTAGGGGAATCTACTAAACGATAAACATTGCCGTCAGCTATGTTTATTTATAAAGTAGTAAAACAGCTGCAGGGAGGAAGGACTTTTTAAATCTTCCAGTCTTACAGCTTGGTGTTTTAAGCCATCGATCAGAGGTAAGAATGTGAAATTCACTATGAGGATTGGATCGATTCGGCGGAATAGCAGTTTGCCTCATGCAGTAGCAGAGAAGAGTACTGGACATACAACTCAGATGGGCTAAGATGTGCCTCGCCTATGAGCTTACTGGCCCACTTTACAATTTTTTATTCATATGCAGCACGCAACAGCATACACGGACGCGTTTCGGCGTCAAGCCTTCCTCAGCATGTATCATACACACTGAGGAAGGCTTGACGCCGAAAGGCGTCCGTGTATGCTGTTGTCCGTGTTGCATATGAATTAAAAGTACCAGAAGGACTTTGGAGTGCTGGCTATTGCTTTATTTACTGTGTGTGAATCTTTGTGAGCCGTGCACCCGCAAACTGCACCATACACAGACTGAGAGTGCTCGTTGTTATTGTCTCCGCCAGGCCGAAAGTCATGGCGAGAGAGTATGTTTTCGCCCCTGTCCGTCCGTCCGTCCGTCCGTCCGTCCGTCCGTCCTTCCTGTCTGTGTGTGAACAGCTAATCTCTGGCACCGTTGGCCCGGTCGCTCCGAAACTGTGCACACACACTCCCTGGATGCCAATTCAGAACCTCTGCCCCAATTTTTTCACATGGGCCTGTTATAGCGCCACCAGGAGGCCGATTTGTGCAAAACCCTTTTTTTTTACATTACTCCTACAGATTTTATCCAAACGTCATGCAAATCGGTACACAGTATCTCTATAGTCATGTGATCAACACAAATCTGTCCGATTTCCCATATTCCATCCTCATTGCCTATGGTTGGCTTCCAAAGTTTGCAGGATTGGTCCGTTTTGAACAAAAAGCCTCAAACTATGCACGCAGCTTGCGATTTCCGTGAATTTTCACACGCACATTCCCACTAGGCCGAGGAAGAAATGCCACCCTTTTCACATTGGCCTGTTATAGCGCCACCAGCAGGTCTAATTTAGCAAAACAAATTTTTGGAACAAAATGCCTCAAATCATGAATGCAGTGTCTGATTGCCGTGAAAGACCTAAGAATAAATGGCACCCTTTTCACATTGGCCTATTTATAGCGCCACCAGGAGGCCACAATAACGTACCTGACCTGGCGGAGACCTGTGCTCCGAGGAGCACTTTTTCTAGTTTTCTATTGTGACCACTTTACAATTTGATTGAGGCAGTTTTTTGTTTTTCAAAGACAATCTATGGTAAAAAAAATAAAGAAAGAAAAAAGCAAGCCGATTGAAAACTCAGTTTTGAATCGACTGTATTCAGATATTTAGGATATTCATGGCTTTTGTTGAGATATTCAGCTTTAAGTAGGATTCGTCATGAGATAATGGCATCCATTATTGTGCCATGACTACATTCGTTGTCCTTTTAAAGGCTCCCACTGACGGAGTCATCAGAAAATGTTAATATAAATATTTGGCCACTCACCAGTGTACAGTAATGGTAAAAGAACAAACCCTTGTGGTGAGCCAGTAACAGAACAGAGTGAATCTAATAGTTTTCCATGTGTAGGCCTACTGTATGTGGGTGTCAGTGGGACAAATCTGTCGTTGACGTGAAACGATGCGCCAGATGGCGCAAAACAACACGTTCGAACAGTTCTGATAGCTATCAGTGGACCCTTTGTCAGAGTCCTGAGTATTGGGGCCATGTTGGCCATGTGCTCCAGGACATCTCTCAGGGCTTTCAGTGATCCACACAGCACTGACACAGCACTGTGAACTGGCAGCCACCTCACTATATGTAAGGTGGCTGGGTGAACTTCGGTTGGGGCTCATCCAACTGTTTCTGCAATTCATGCAGCTTGTTACCTCTGGCAGCAGAGTTACAGAGAGAGAGAAAAAAAGCCCTGAAATCCTGCTGAAACTTTTTCACCTGTTGGACAGATCTGGTTGCGTCACTAGCAGCAAGAGCAAGACGATGCGCTGTGCAATGCACCCCTAGCAACTCTGAGTTGAATTCTGCTCTAAGTTAGTTTTTTTTTAACAACTCCTTAGCGGGATCCTGTCATAACAACAGCACCATCAGTAGAAACTTCTGCAAGTTTTTTTCCCCATATAAATTCTTCTCTGTCAGCAATAGTTTAACATCCTCAAAAATGGTGTGCTGGAACAATTATGTTTTAATCTTGTTGTCATCTATGTAATGTACCTTACATAACTAATGAGTTATGAAAGGTACTTAGTGTAGATGTAATGTACTTACATAACTGTTACTTCCGTCTGTGGACTGGTAAAAACAGGACTTTCTAGCACAGCTTTGTCAACATCCTCCACAAGTGTACTTGCAATAGCTTGCAACTCCAATAGCATTACGGGTGATTTCTGATTTATACTCATTTGCGTGCCAGGGTTGTGCATCAGAAAGAGCTTGTAGCAATCTACAAGCTCACAACATGTCGTGCAGCGACATGAGCTTGTAGATTGGCACACTGTTGAGTCTAACTCAGGCTTTGGCCTTCACATTCTTTGCTGAATCTGCCTCACGCTTTCTTTTCAAAGCGGCTGTATGCCTTCTGCGTGGAGACTTAAAAGTTTTATAACGTTGACTCGCAAAAGGCACAGCATTGTACAACTGAAAACTCAAGCAGCTCATTTGATCGTTGTTAGCCATGGATACAATCTGAGCCAGTTAGGCTGAAACTAGAATACAAAAGGCACTATCTGTTGAGAATCACAGCATGATTTCATAAAGTTTTACAACAAATTGAATGGAGCTTTTCTGGAATTCAAATAAAGAAGGCCATGTTTGACCACTGGGTCACCTTTTGCTATTTTGTCTGGGAGGGAATACCAACACATTTTGCTTCCAAAATGTTACTGCTACACCTTGTGACAGTTAAGTCTGCATTGTTGAAACATTTCCACTGTCTGACTCCATCTTCCTGTCCACGTATCGGTGATGGCACAGTGATATGTTAAGCTCCATAGAGAAAGAAATGGGAAGCAATGTTAAATATAACTTTAACAATACCCGAGATGTTTTTCTGTGGATAAGGATACATTTCATTGTGTCCTTAAAAATAGAGGGTTAGGGTGCGAAATGGAAAAACAATTTATGAGCACAGTGTGCGAGTAAAGTTTACTACCTACCGTAATCATTTCGATCCGGAATAAAAGAGAATTTGCTCAAACTCATTCAGAGTTTTTGGTAATCAGAATCCTCTAACCCCCCCAAAACCCATGACTTTTCATAACTGAAAGCAATTCCAAAATGTGTAAGTTTGAATAGTTGTAATTACGTAATGTCTCTGAACAGCACGTGCCCCAAGAGAGGAAGACAGAGAGGCAGCGAGTGAGAGACAGACAGACAGAGTGTGTGTGTGTGTGTGTGTGTGTGTGTGTGTGTGTGTGTGTGTGTGTGTGTGTGTGTGTGTGTGTGTGTGTGTGTGTGTGTGTGTGTGTGTGTGTGTGTGTGTGTGTGTGTGTGTGTGTGTGTGTGTGTGTGTGTGTACGTCTAACTATGGTACACACCACTTTCTGATGAAAGAACGTCACCGTCAACAACTGATAATATGACACTTTTATTTGTAATAGTGGATCTAGTGCCTGTAGCGATGTGTGAACCGTAAATATAAATTACGAGCAGTGTGCACGTATTGAATCAAATTAAAACATTCAAGTTAAGTATAAAACGTGTGTGTGTGTGTGTGTGTGTGTGTGGGGGGGGGGGTACTCCACTGCCTACTGCTGTTTATGTGCTGAGTTGAAACAAGTCAAACGGAAACCAATTCCACCTGCTTAGCTGTGTGGCAATAAAATATAGGCCTGAAGCATATGGCCAATTCAGAAATTCTGAAATCTCTGCATTTTCCTCATAAATCCATGTTGATTTAAACGACGCGTGAGCGCGCACACGCACACGCACACGCACACGCACACGCACACACACACACACACACACACACACACACACACACACACACACACACACCTCCTGTCGACTCTTTGAAGCTCCTGATGAAGTGATGGCACTTTCGGAGGTGATTACTGGGGTATATGAAGAAGCCTGGAGGTAAGCCCATAACCATCATTATTACTGGGAGAGGAGGCAGGTGTCAAACTCGAAGACAGACATACTGGAGACAGACGGACAGACTGACAAACAGACAGACAGACAGACAGACAGACAGACAGACAGACAGACAGACAGACAGACAGACAGACAGACAGGCGTGAAAAGAGAGAGCGCTGTGACCTTTATGTGAGGAACCGGTGGAGAGAGGAATGATGGGGTGTAAAAGAGGAGGACAGACGAAAGAGGAGAGCGCTTTGGAGGATCGGAGGTGATGGACCAAGGGATCAAGATCCATCACGACAAAACACGCCCCCATTTTTCAAATGTCACTCCCTCTCTCTCTCTATTTTTTTCTCTATTCGCACCGGGCTCCGGCAGGAACCGACGACTCAAGGGATACTCATACCTGCCAACCTGCACTTATTTTGCGATCAAACTACGCAATTCTTGGTCTCGGTACGCAGGTATGAAATGCCTGCTGAAAACTACGCAATTCGGGGGATGGGCGCGGTATAACAAATAAAATAAAAAGAAGCTGCATTCGGTATTTACCCCTCCTCAGTTTAAGTAGCTTACACTGTGATGAGCACTGAGTGCTGGTAGGGGCAGAGTGCTCTTCCCCTCCCTGAGTGCTCTTCCCCCTTCCCCTCCCGTATTGTTCAATAAAAAGCATTTTAATCCCATCGCCGGCCATTTTCTTTTTTTCCTTTTTTTTGTAATGTATCAGAGTGCAATACACCCCCCAACCATTAGTGTCGCATGGTTGAAAGCATCGGAGAAAATTTGGAGAAAATGGCCGGCGATCGGATTAAAATGCTTTTTATTGCACAATACGGGAGATACGGGTACTTGTCGCGGTCCGGATCGCCTTGTAACGTCCGTGGCTCAGGGGTAAGCACTTTATATTTGAAATCTGAACGTTTATGTACATGTGAGAGTTGGCAATGTAAAAAAAAAATCGAACACCACCATAAAGCAGGGACTCTAAGCACCAGTCATGTTCAGGGCTACGCAAACAGATGAATTTTACTTCATCAATTCATTCCATCGTCCCAAAACTCCCCGCCCCACGCACCTTTTGAGCGGCCACCCGCGGCCGCTCCATGGTCGCTGGATTTTGACCCGGGGCGATTGTGGTTTTAGGACGACAGACCCCACATTCAACCCGTGTGCGTGCCGTGTGCGCTACTCGGCGCAGAGAAAGAGGGTTTTCGTCACACAGTGAATGAGCTACTTTTCCCACCACTGTCTTATTATTAATTATGACATTATTTTGCCATAAATGAGCGTGCCTTGTTTCATAGACTGTAAGTGTTGCTCTCTCTCTCTCTTCATTTATTATTATAATGACCATGAGCGGTCTGGTGTTTATGTATTATTATATTACTTATTATTATAATGACCATGTGCGAATGCGCGATGACGTCATCGTTTCTCAAAATCTCCGGATTACATGTCCACACAGATCCACTGAAACGCATGTTTTGGAAAACCTTCACTTATTTATCCGTTTACAAAAATATCCGTTTTAGCGGCCAAAAACACCGTTTGCGTGTGGCTGAAAGCAAGGCCGTAGCAGACGGGGGGGACGGGGGGGACTCGTCGTGGGACGTATTTGGGCCACGGGGAAAAAGAGGAGGGAAAAAAAGCCTCAAATGAGGCCGGCACTAACCTAACCCTAATCCTAACCCTAAAACCGAGATAAATAAACCAAAGACTGGGGGGAAAACTGACCCAATCCGCCCAGAACCGCGGAAAGTTTTGGTGCATGAGGCGCGTGGGCCGGTACAAATATGTCCCCCCCAACTGGGAATAGCTTCCGACGGCTCTGGCTGAAAGGCCCTAACGCACACAAAAATGTGCGTTTAGAAAAAGATCCATGTACGTGTAGCCTAGGCCTAAAACAGACCGTGAAAAGCATTGACCGTGACACACTGACTGCAGAGGTATTGTAAATGGGATGTGAGACTGTAATAATAACTAAGAACAAACTACTTAAGTGACCGTAATGTTATGAAACATTGCTAAATATGTCCGTTTAATGTCATGTACTAGTTTCGTGCATTGTTTGATTGATTGGTCTCTTTTTGAGACCTACTATGATGTGTGATAAACAACTAACGTAGCAAATAATTCTGTTATTTCAGCGAGCCCTGTTGCATCACTTTCACGTTACCGTAGGACTGGTCCAAAAGACAATAATGTCCGACGAAGACGACAAAGAGAGGGATCACAGTACTCCTCCTGTCACTAAAAAGAAGAGAGTCCACGCTCCCCAGAAATTCCTCCACAATACCAAAAAGAATGGCCAGGTCTTCGCCCCTCACTCAGCATTACCAAACCATCCATTTTGCCTGGTGTGCAATTATAATGACATCAGCCACCAAGGAGCTTCAGGTAATGAGATACACTTTTGAAACCTTCCTCTGAGGTGTCATAGCAGCAACCGTAGTGAGAATGAAACAGGAGTAACGTGTCTCCGCGACTGCTATTGTGGTGTATGAAGCCCGGGTTTATACTTTGTCACACAACGGTGTATGTTGTGATACTGTAGGTGATGGCTTATGTAGCTCTACAGTAAGTGTAAGTTCAATAAGGAAGATCTCTCTCCCACACTTTCATCGTTATTGCTGGGGATGCTTCACAGGTTTCTCCCTATTAAAAGCTAATCTTATAAGTTAACTGTTAACGGAGTATAATTGCCAAAATGTTTTATCTTTTATTCAATAACACTTTCGTTTGCAACAACTTGAGCTCTCCTTTTATTGAAATGGTGCTGTTAACACATTGGGTGCCAGAATTTTATAATAACAGATTACGTTCGGTGCCAGAAATCTCACCGTTGCGCTGCGCTGCGCTGTTTAAAGCTGTAGACTCCACGACGAGCAATCCATGAAAAACAATGCATGTGTGTAGGGTGCGCGATGGTCCTGGCTAAAGCCTGGAACAACAACATGTCTCACGCGAGTCACCATTGCGGAGCGATCGCGCACCGAGAATTACTCGTTTTGCCCACTGTAAAAAGTTAAGGAGATACAGAGGTTTTTAGCAAGGAGATAGAGTGGAAGCGGATGGGAGCCAGATTTTTTGGCACAGTGATCCATCTGTCCCTTACTTCTTAGAGTGTTCATGGGTGATTCCAGGGCTGCGCTAGCCCCCCCCCCTTGTGGAAAAAAGGGCTTTTTTGGCACTCCACGGGTGTTTGCAAAAACGTAATATTTCGGTTTTGGCACTCATTGTGTTAACATCAGACCCTAAACATGAATTATAGTTCCACCAAAGCCTTTTGGTTGAAAATCCAGCCACAACCGATAAATCAGCACAGAAGAATTATCAACATGGTATTCCTGCCATCATGCACGACAGCGCACGAGTGTGGTACATTTTCCCCCAAGGTTGGCAGCTCCGCATACTGCACATTGCGAGTTCTTTTCCAGGACAGCGTGATACGATATTCCACTCCCACTCCCCCATCCACACTTATGCAACATCCAAAAACAACCACAGAGGATGCTCTTCAGTGGAGATGATGGGAATATAGCAGCTAGATATGTACCCTGTTCCTCCCATGCATCATCGGCTCTGCGGTACAAACCGCTGGGGTGGGTGGGTGGGGGGTTTTATACCTTGGTGTTTGTGCATAATGCATATACAGTAGAGTCAAGACCTTCTGACACTGTTCATGCTTTCCTGTGATTCAAAGGTTTAGTTCTGCACCACCTCTACAAACACACACACACACACACACACACACACACACACACACACACACACACACACACACACACACACACACACACACACACACACACACACACACACACACACACACACACACACACACACACACACACACACACACACACACACACACACACACACACACACCTCTGACAACTGAATCCATGTGGTGCTCTGCGCAAAGTTACATGAACTTTAGGTGAAATCTCCAGTGCACACATCAGCACTGACACATGATGCACACATGCACATACTGTACAGTACATGTAGACTCACACAAATATTATACACGTATAAACACAGACACTATGCGCGTACACAGTCACACACACACACACACACACACACACACACACACACACACACACACACACACACACACACACACACACACACACACACACACACACACACACACACACACACACACACACACACACACACACACACACACACACACACACACACACACACACACACACACACACACACAATCAGTGTGTAGGGACCAGAATATATTGTTTTAGTGAGCAGAGAAAACACAGTGGAATAATAAAGGATTTCCTGTGTACACGTCTGTGTGCAATATTTCAGCTACCCATAATCCCACGTGTTCATGTTCACGGTTGCTTATACTTCGAAAACGCCTCAGGATCAAACACGCTCACGATGCCTTCCAAATAACCCACGGCATTTCCACATCTCTCGTTCTCTCGCTCACTCTCTCTCTCTTTCTCTGTCTCTCTCAAACTCACCCATGCTGCTACTTGTCCTTGCTTGCTTCTCTTATTCACAGATCCTTGTGTTGTCTTGCCTTCCTGGCATGCTCATGGTGTTCTGCACCATGCAGAATTTGTGTTAATAAAACCAAGTTCAGTAACCTAAACGCGAATACAAAGGTCAGCGGTCGAAGACTGTGTGAGATGTACTTCTTAACTTCAACTTTCAACTTTATTTGTTCATGGAGCGCAACCGGTTTTACAGCAAGCACATTGCTGCAAGACATAAATATATATAACAAATAAAATACATAGGGTAGGTCTTGGATCAAAAGACTCTGGGAAAACAACAGTGGTCTCACGTTGACCTTCTCAATCACAAAAAAAAGTATAAATTGCTCTGTTTCAAGGCAACAGTATACATTCAGTACCAATATAAATAAAAACAGAGAACAATTCAACACTTTTATGTAAAAACAAACGTAAGTAATGTCATCATAAACAACAAGGGGAGAAGATCTTCACCTGCAGCAGGCACCCCCTGCCGATGGGTTCCCAGATTGGATGATCATAAACAACACGACATCATCAAACATCACTGCCATCTACCTGAGTTCTGCATTATCAAGCTACCAAAAACATAGGAAACACCTCAGTAATTGAGGGACATGAATATTGAAAGCCCCCAAACAGATATACAGTATACTTAAAATCAGGAATCACGCCACTTCACTTTTATCTAACTAATCTGAGTGAGAGTATCCGTTTGGATCGAAGTCAAAAGAAAGTAGCTCATATTGATCTTCAGGCTGGCAAAGGTCTCTGAACACCGCTGAGAACATTCAGCAGCTCAGACTAGACACTCTCACTGTCTGAGAAGGATTACAGCAAATGGTGCATTGCAATATTTATATATCAACCACGTCATAATAGGCGAACATTCTGCGAAAACAGCCCAAGATGTGGGTCTGCTGTTGTGTTAAAGCAGAGATACAGTGACTTAGACAGTTTTTAAATAATAGCGGCATTTGCCAGTTTAATGATGCCGAAGACGAATTCAGGTAATGACTTTGATCTCACTGGAAAGGAAATAATCGGGCTTAAGATTTTGACACAATCACATGCCATGAAGCTGAAAAAGCTTGCCATGAATATGCACAAAGACCAAAGCTCCACACAACATATTACAGTCATTAGCCGTGGAACCGTGAAATTGTCATTTAACTGCCCTGTTGCAGAAGCTAGACTCCTAATGTGGACACTTTGCGAAGAACTTAGTCACTGAGGTCAATGATGACAAATCCATGAAGACGAATCCCAACTAAAGTGCTAGAGGCCCCTGAGAGTGCACAAGAAATTGTAACATCTTATAGATTAATGGCAGGCCCTTAAGTGACCTAGCTACATACTCGACGTAGAAGATTTTTGAAACATTCTAAGAACACGAATCTGGCACAAAACATTTTCAGATGGGGGGTTCCGGGACACATACATATTAATTTGGGGGTCCATGACATGAAAATATTTGAGAACCACTGGTTTAAATAATAATTAGCCCAAATAAGCAACTACACTTTATAAACGAGCCCCAAAAAACCACCAATATTTACAAGCAACTTTACAGAAAAACAAGCCGCTTATAATCAGCGGACATGGCAACACTGTCCCGTGCTATATACTCTCGCAACTGCCATCTAATGGATGAATAGGTATATAGGCCTATACGTTCTCTTATAAACGTATAGACTATGCTAGGTGTAATAGCGAGCGTAAGGCCGTCCTCACCCCTGACGCACGTGAAAACCCATCTACGGGAACCTTGAACGTCCCTTAAAACGTTGCCACAACTGGTGTTTAAAGCTCCATCAATCCCCATCATTCTAAAGTGCTTCAATAGCTGAAGGATAGGGTTTGGGTTAGGATTTGGGTTATAACAATTGGATGCTAGGACCATTATCTTTCCCTTTCCATCACTCCCTCTCTTTCCTTTCACCATGTCAGTTGAAGTAGGTCAATAGCAAGCCCAGTGGGAAGGTAAACACAAACACTAGCCCTTTGTACATTCTATGGCACCAGGCAGCTTCTCCTCCCTCCAGTCTTGATTGTGGGTATAAATATATTGCACCATTGTCTGCACCGTTTCTCTCTGCCTTTGCATGTTGGCCTTTGTTCCATGTGGATCCTGTAGTATTTAATAGTAATTAAAAAAAAACTAGTCTGGGGGAATATCATTGTTGATCTGACATCGTCAGACGAAGAGTGAAAAGGTCTTTTGAGCGTTGAACAACAGCATGCAAAAACAAAGCGCAGATGCAGTACACCCAATTAAAACAATCTTTAAAAGTAAACTGTTTTTATTTTTTATCAAATAACAGCCTTCAAACGCCAACATTCGCCTAACAACTCACAGATGTCAGTGCAAATTGGCATATGATATGCCCATATATGCACTGGACAGGGCAGTGCAAATCGGCGCAAAGCATCGTTGTTTTTAGGAAACTATTTCTGTTGTGTGTGACGTCAGACCAGAGCTGATCAGCGAGAGAGTGACATAGAGAGAGGGAGGTGGGCGAGAGAGGGAGGAGGAGAGAGAGGGAAAGAGGAAAGGAGAGAGAGGGAGAGCGGGATAGGGGAAGGAGGGAGGGAGGAAGGGAGAGGAAGGGACCATGCAAGAACCTGGCCAATGCTGGGTACTGTAACCTGAAAACACGCTGATGACGCATCGCATTGCGGCCCTTTGTCAACTTTGTTGACCCCGGCAACTCCCGCTGTGCAAGGTGCTTGACCGTATTAAAGTATCACTTATATGAAAATTATAATATACTAGGATCCTTGCAAGACAAATGTCTGTGAGTGTCCAGCATGTTGTAGATTTTCTACAAAGTACTAGACCCGCCCTCTATCAATTTTGATACTTGACCATATATGTCATAAAATGAGAAATGATAAAATGCTTCATAATGTGAATATTATAGCTACAATTAAACATATTATATGCATTATAAGTATGTTTGTACTATATAAACATATAATACTATATGTATTATAGACATGGGCTTCATAGAAAGTGTTACCAAATGTTTCTTTCACAGAGACAATTCCGTGTACACGCAAACATACCTGACAATAAAAAACTATTCTGATTTGAGAGAGTACACTGCAGTAGATCTTTGCAGGTACTAGGTGGAGGACAGCTGCCGGAGAGACACAGGAATAGGGAGGGACAGCGAGTGCATTTCGCCCCGGCAGATGCCGCTGCCAAGTAACTGCACTCGCTCCTTCTGGGAATAGGGGCGTCGTTTTTTGCCAGCTATACCGCTGTGCTGTTAGTCTGTGACAGGGATGAGGTGACGACAAGAGGAAGGCGGCAGACGGAGGTTCAGCAATAACAAGGTTCGTACACGAGAGCACAGCATGTCAGGGCGTGAGGTGAGAGAGCGTGAGTGAACGAAAGACAGACAGACAGGCAGGCAGTCAAGAGGGCAGATAACTACTGTAACAGAGAGAGAGAGAGAGAGGGGGGGGGGGGCAGAGAGGGTCGCTAAGAGGTTAAGCACACACACTTATACCCACGGTTAAAGCCTGCACCCTCCCATATTATCCCTGCCCTTACCCCCTGCACGGCCACATGCCAAGAAATCCGATTTGCCAACTTTAGGAAGCTGTGTGTGACAGCCAATTACTGGGGAGAGGGCTCCCAGTGGAGTCACCTCCTCACCTTGCAGCCAAAACACCTGCCTGTCAGACAGTCATGGAAGGCAGAGAGATGGAACAACACAGAGAGAGACAGGGAGGAGACTAGCGAAAGCCAGCTAGAGTGGTTCACAAATGTTCCTGCACACTCTTATTGTTTTTTTTAATATATATTTATATATATAAAAATATATACATATAAATCAGTGCTATTGAACACCCTTTACGTCTGTGTGTGTGTGTGTGTGTGTGTGTGTGTGTGTTACAAATATTGAACCAATGTAAAGTATTAAAAAGTGCTTCTGACCTGACTAAACCTCCTCCATTGTATCCTCAAACTGTCGTTCAAACCTCCAACTTAGGTTTTTTTCCCCATCTGATTTCATTCTAATCAATGATGGACAAAACAACGATCTCCACATTAATGGTCAAAAATCTCCTAACGCCACTTGAGCTGTATTTGGGTAACACCTACGTCTGCACACACCACACAAACATTGTTTAAATGGCAATTCCTTCACAGTACAGAGGAGTGCACTTTTCTAGTGTATTTCTCAGTTTGTTTTGAATTACTTTTGTTCTGAGAACTTGGTGCATTACCCATTACAATAGTACTTTGAGGCCAGTGACGTCAAACATTCGGAACCCGTGCTCATTTTCTCTGTACTTATTCAATTTTTTTTTTGTAAAATCAGATTATTTGTCTTCATAATTACATTTTATTTTCCATTTTCTCTAATTGTACCTTTTCTAACTTTTTTTGTTAAATCATATTATTTGTCTTTATTATTAGATTTGTTTCCATGTTCTCTAATTGTACTTTTTGTCTATTGAAATAACCAGGTTCCCCCTCAGGTATTAACAAAGTCTTATCTTAATGGTTCAGTTCCCTCTGTCAGCTCACTCATAGTAAGTTGCACTGCATAGGAGTGCACATTCACTACAGAGTCAGTGTGCAGTGTTCAGAGTGTATTCTGTACTAGGGCTGGCACAGCAGGTACCCACCTGCAGTTTGGTCTCATGTTCCACAGCAGGAGACTTGTCTCTCTTGGGAGGAAGGTAAAGTTCCCATTTGCCGTACTCCTTCTTGGTGTATGGGTGAGATTGGCTGTCCCATCCATCTAGTGAGATGGAGAGAGAGAGGAGAGTGAGAAACATATAGACACAAAAGACAGACAGATAGATACACTTAAACCGACACAGGAAGAGAGAGCGGGGGAGAGAAACAAGACTGGGTGAAACCTAGTATATGGCTGGACAGCAATGGAATAAGTTGTTTCCAACTTTATTGTGTTATTTGACATTCTGAATGTATTGTCACAGTGCACGACCTTGTTAAAGTATATTTCAATAACTGAGACAATGGCCATTAACTCTTCAGAGCTTACTGTTTAATCACACTCACACAGAACAATAAAACTCTCTTCACTCCGACCCAGGGGTCATATCACCATGTCGGCTGGTGATGGACATTTTCTAAACTAAATTTTGGAGACCTGGTTCTGCCAGACCCAAAATTAAGTCCTAGTATGTAACACACCTACAAACCACTTTATAACTGAAGTTCATGATGTCATGAATAGTTCGTGACGAAAGGGGACGTCACAAACTTTTTTTTGGCTGGGGCCGGAGGACAAATGGCCCCTGCCCATGTATGGACGAAACAGGTACAAAGCCTCATGGTACAAAGCCTCCATACATGGAGGAAACAGGTACAAAACATGCACTACGTCACGGCTAAGCCGGACTTCACATGACGTGTCAGCCTGTGTATACCCATGTATGGACGAAAGGGGGACAGACTTTTTTGGCTGGGGCCGGAGGACAAATGGCTCCTGCCCATGTATGGACGAAACAGATACCCATGTATGGACGAAAGGGTCACAGACTTTTTTGGCTGGGGCCGGAGGACAAATGACCCCTGCCCATGTATGGACGAAACAGATACAAAGCCTCATGTAAGCCCGACCCCTTGGGTCTGGCAATTATAATAGTACCAGACTAGCCCTAAATGTTAACTAGTGGTCTTCTAACGTGCCATAGTGTTAATGTGCTACACATTTTAAAATGATCATATTTCTGCATTAATTAAATCGGTGTAGAAAACCTGGAGACTGGTAAGTCAGCCACTGTATAATGGCTGTATACAGGCATCAATGCAGCATGTGCCATAGTGTCAATGTGCTACACATTTTAAAATGATCGTATTTCTGCATTAATTAAAATCGGTGTAGAAAACCTGGAGACTGGCAAGTCAGCCACTGTATAATGGCTGTATACAGGCATCAATGCAGCATGTGCCATAGTGTCAATGTGCTACACATTTTTAAAATGATCGTATTTCTGCATTAATTAAAATCGGTGTAGAAAACCTGGAGACTGGCAAGTCAGCCACTGTATAATGGCTGTCAATGCATCAATGCAGCAAGGCCCAAGTCTATTCCATGGTTGGGATTTCAATCATTTGTCAGAGCATTCATCGCACATGACATGAACAAAATGAGAAGATTATAATAAAAAGAAATGTCATTCATTACTATTTTTTATCAAAGATCACACCGACATGGATAAGTCTCACCACGGATCCTTTGTCCACGTACTGTACGGATACATTGATAACCCCTGCTGTAGACCACGCAGTAAGCGGGACGTCACAACAGCTTGACCCTGTCGAAAAGCTTGTCAAGTACAGCACACACTGTCACAGCAGTGTCAGATGTAGATGCTGCAATGATGAAGTAAATACAGGAGGTGTAATATCAACATAGTGTCGATACGTTTTTTTTAATTCTTATCTTGTATCTATATTTATTTGCATGACTTGTCCTTTTCGGAGTTAAAAACCCCCAAAACAAAACACAAATTCCTTGATTTGACTGTCCTAAAGGGGACTATTTTCAGATCAGACCAGGAGTCAAGCAAAGGGCTAAAACTAAGTATGGTAGGCTACCCAGAGATGGTGTATTTATTAAGGCGCCCCATCTCTGGAGCCACGTGTTCTCCAGTAAGCCTGCACAATAAGTCTGCCTTAACTTCAACCTTCTATACTTAGTAAACTAGTACTTAGTTGACCGGGGTCGCCTATGTCCGCTCTACACCAAATCTCTTCACCGAAAATAGGCAATCTAAAAGCTCACAACACATTGCAACCCGACACATTGCGAGCTTGTAGATCTGCTATTTCCGACAAATAGAATAAGGATTCTATAGGGTTCAAGTGGTTAAAACCCTGTATACTTCACTGACTGGAGTCCCCCAGGGGTCTATACTAAGCCCCCTCCTTCCCCCCCCTCTTCACTAAATGTAGCCGACCTACAAGCTCGCAATGCGGTGCGTTGCAACATGTTGTGAGCTTGCGGATTATCTACTTTGTCAGAATCAAGAATAGGGATGCTAAGGTTCACGTGGTAAACCGCAAGATTGCTACAGTCTCCGAGTTGAATAAACAGATTTTTATTTTATCTTCTGTGTCCCAGCCATGCCATCTCCCTGACAGCTTCCCTACCATCTCTCCTATAGGAGAGAAAAGACAGTGTGAAAAGACAGCCCCTCAACGGCTGTGAAATTATGTGGGTGGTGGTGGCTGGTCCCAGAGTGCAGCATTCACATTCAAGTAGAACTTTATTTATCTCTCAGGAAATTGCGGTTGCCAAAACACAAAACACAGCCAGGGAAAAGTACAGCACGAGTACAAAAGTAAGTAATTAAGTACAACAGAGAAAGAACAACAGAAACACAATCCAAAAGTTCCAATCTACAGAGAACAACGTTTTGTGTGCAGAGAGTTTCGACACAGTGGTTCTGTTAGTGGGGATTAGAAGTTTCCTAACCCAGCAAATGCAGCCTTTAGAGGACTGTAGCGGAAGAGAAGCACCAGAACAATTTAGTCAAAGTGCACACACACACACACACACACACACACACACACACACACACACACACACACACACACACACACACACACACACACACACACACACACACACACACACACACACACACACACACACACACACACACACAGTTCTAGCGACACACCCTGACAAATGGAGCTGTAATAAACCAGTATATTTTACACATCTTTAATACTGCAGAATATAAAACACTTTCAAAAACACTACATCAATCAGGCCTGTGTGTGCATCTAAGCGTGCATGCGCACAAACGTGCATGTGCAAGTGTTGAGGTGTGTGTGTGTGTGTGTGTGTGTGTGTGTGTGTGTGTGTGTGTGTGTGAGTGTGTACAGTACAGTGTTTGTGAAGAAATTCTTTTTCCAGCAATAGAGCCAGTCAAGCATGCTGTAGCTCTGAATCAGGTTAACTGGAATGACATAATGGTTGATACCTGCGTGGTGGGTTAAGTGCTGTGTGGTGGGCTATGGGCTATATCAGGGGTGGGCAACTTTGTAGATGGTGAGGGCCACAAAATTTCCTCAATCACTCTGGGGGGCCGCATTGTTTATCAGCAGGGACCCCCCCCCCCCGTTGGCAAAACGGTCCGGGGTCCGCGGTTCGGACCAAAATGCCAGGGCTGAATTTTGGTCCCAGTCCGCCCCAGTTTATCGGCACTCTCGCCAGTAGTACCCCATTACTCAAAAAGCCCATAATAGTCACATATGTGATAAATAAGGGATATTAACTATTATTATTTGTTATAACTTTGTTTTTATTTAGCATTTAGTAATGCTTCTATCAACTTACTACAGCTGTACTGCTAAACAAAACTTCACATTCCTGAGTATGCCTTTCAGAGTATTGCTGTAACCTTGGCTTAAAAATATACAAAAATGAACACTAGAATTATAGTTAATAAGGCTTCTATTAAAATAAACGAGAGCGCACTCTACTGGTGGACTGTTGTAATTAAAATGGTTCATGGAAAGTTGCATGTTTGGAACAGTTGAAGGCAATAGTTCTTATATGATATGTTTAGATTACTTTGTTTTTCTTTGAGATAAAAAAAAAAAAAAAAAAAAAAACGTATTTTTGGGGGGGGGGGGGGGGATTTTGGCCTGGGGCCGCATTGAGTGACGGCCCGCGGGCCGCCAGTTGCCCATCCCTGGGCTATATGGTAGGTTAAGGGCTGGGTGGTGGGCTATAGGCTGGATGGTGGGCTATGGGCTGGGTGGTGGGCTATGGGCTGGGTGCTAAGCTATGGGCTATGTGGTAGGTTAAGGGCTGGGTGGTGGGCTATAGGCTGGATGGTGGGCTATGGGCTGGGTGCTAAGCTATGGGCTATGTGGTAGGTTAAGGGCTGGGTGGTGGGCTATAGGCTGGATGGTGGGCTATGGGCTGGGTGCTAAGCTATGGGCTATGTGGTAGGTTAAGGGCTGGGTGGTGGGCTATAGGCTGGATGGTGGGCTATGGGCTCGGTGGGTGGGCTATTGGCTATGTGGTAGGTTAAGGGCTGGGTGGTGGGCTATAGGCTGGATGGTGGGCTATGGGCTGGGTGCTAAGCTATGGGCTATGTGGTAGGTTAAGGGCTGGGTGGTGGGCTATAGGCTGGATGGTGGGCTATGGGCTCGGTGGGTGGGCTATTGGCTATGTGGTAGGTTAAGGGCTGGGTGGTGGGCTAATGGCTGGGTGCTATAGGCTATGGGCTTGGTGGTGGTCTATGGGCTGGGTGCTAGGCTATGGGCTGGGTGGTGGTCTATGGGCTGGGTGCTAGGCTATGGGCTGGGTGGTGGGCTAATGGCTGGGTGCGAGGCTATGGGCTGGGTGGTGGGCTATGGGCTGGGTGGTGGGCTATGGGCTGGGTGCTAGGCTATGGGCTGGGTGGTGGGCTAAGGGCTGGGTGGTGGGCTATGGGCTGGGTGCTAGGCTATGGGCTGGGTGGTGGGCTAATGGCTGGGTGCGAGGCTATGGTCTGGGTGGTGGGCTAATGGCTGGGTGCGAGGCTATGGGCTGGGTGGTGGGCTAATGGCTGGGTAATAGGCTATGGTCTGGGTGGTGGGCTAATGGCTGGGTGCTAGGCTATGGTCTGGGTGGTGGGCTAATGGCTGGGTGCTAGGCTATGGTCTGGGTGGTGGGTTAATGGCTGGGTGCTAGGCTATGGGCTGGGTGCTAGGCTATGGGCTGGGTGCTAGGCTATGGTCTGGGTGGTGGGATAATGGCTGGGTGCTAGGCTATGGTCTGGGTGGTGGGATAATGGCTGGGTGCTAGGCTATGGTCTGGGTGGTGGGATAATGGCTGGGTGCTAGGCTATGGTCTGGGTGGTGGGATAATGGCTGGGTGCTAGGCTATGGGCTGGGTGGTGGGATAATGGCTGGGTGCTAGGCTATGGGCTGGGTGGTGGGATAAGGCAGTGGTTTTCAAACATGTTGTGCCCTTAAGGCACCAATGGTGTAAAGTAGCGAAGTACAATTACTTCGTTACTGTACTTAAGTACAACTTTTGAGAATTTGTACTTTTAATGAGTATTTTTATTTTGCTGTACGTTTACTTTTACTCCGTTACATTTACGAGAAAAAAAACGTACTTTTACTCCACTACATTAAAATTGGACACCTCGTTACTCGCTACAAATTAAAATCATGATATAATATCAGTCTCATCTATTGGATTATCTGACTGCGCGCAAGAACAACAGCCGGGGCTCAGAGATAAAAGGGGGGCGGGGTTCCCCTAATTTCACCAGGCTGTTGCAGCTGCGTGCAGAATGGACATGTCTGAACATCGCCTCACAAACACAGAAGACCAGCTAAGTTCTGAACATCGCCTCACATACACAGAAGACCAGCTAAGTTCTGAACATCGCCTCACGTACACAGAAGACCAGCTAAGTTCTGAACATCGCCTCACAGACACAGAAGACCAGCTAAGTTCTGAACATCGCCTCACAGACACAGAAGAAGACCAGCTAAGTTTACACGAGTCAGTCGCCATGGCTTCCTCCTCGTCGTCTGATACAGAAGACGAAGTTAGTGCAGTTGCTGCTACTAGTACTGCCAGTGCCACAACTGCAGAAGCAGATGAAACACACCCGTGGCCTTACCTGGCAAAAATGTTTGGCTACGTGGGAAAGGAAGATTCATCCTATCGAATGAAGTGCCTCTTGTGTTTGCCTTTGAACAAAGAACTCCTGGCGTTCAATAACTCTCCGTCGAACCTCAAGGTGCACATTAAGGTAAGTGAATCTAGCAATTCATCACAAGTTGTCATGTGCCTGTAATTCGTAGCTAAATATTGTCCATAAAAGTAATAAGGCCAACATTTGAACAGACCTAGCCATGGTTCACATGACGCTCGTCTGTAAGCGTCATGGCGCTACTTGTTCCTGTTTTTTGAAGATACATTTACAACCAGTACATCTACATAAATGTTCAGATTTCAAATATAAAGTGCTGACCCCCCCGGCCATGGATGTTATAAGTTAAGGCGCATGGGTCTAAGTACCTGTATCATCTTAAAAGTTCACTAAAAAGCTTTTTAATCGGATCGCCGGCCATTTTCTATTTTTTTTATTTAATAAAAATAATGTATCAGGGTGCAATACACCTCCCAACCGATAGGGGCGCGTAGTTGAAGCATATGGAGAAAATTCAAAGAAAATGGCTGGCAATCGGATTAAAAAACTTTATTTAACAATACGGAAGACACGGATATACTTAGACCCGTACGCTTTAACTTGCAACATCCGTGGCCGGGGGGGGGTCAGCACTTTGTATTTGAAATCTGAACGTTTATGTAGATGTACTGGTTGTAAATGTAACATTTTCTAAACGGGAACAAGTAGCGCCATGACTTGACAGTCATGTTTCAGGACTAGCACAGACGCGCACACACACGGAGAGTAGCAGAGCCCCTGATTCTATTTGACCTTAATTGAACACAATCTTCATTTGAATCATTGGTAACGACTGTTTATCCGACTACTTGATAACAAAATGTCTGAAATATGTTAACATTAATGTTAACCACTGTTAAAGGTAGTGTAATTGATATTTTTTTGGTTACATTTTTTTTTGTTAAAAGGTTAAAGTACTATATTGTGATAGTAATCATTGCTAAAGAGTGTTTGTTCGGTCACAGGGGTCTCTCCAGCTCTTTAGTAAACACAATATAGTACATTTTCAGGTAGGTGACACACTTTAAGCCAATCAGGAGAGAGCACTGAAAATGCATTTTCTGTTTACTAAAGAGCTGGAGAGACATGGAGAGTCCTTAGGCTTTTACTGAACAACACTCTAATAGAAATGAGTACTATCAGAATATAGAGCTATTTAACACTGTTACTGAACAAACACTCTAATACAGGGGCCTTCAACGTTTTCAGGCCAAGGACCCCCTAGCTGAAAGAGAGATGAAGCAGGGACCCCCTCTATATTGTATAAAATTGTGTTTCAGATTCAACTGTTTTTGTTTACTTGGTCTGCTCTTTTCCCCCCTCTACACCTATACCTCTTTGCCAAAAATAGCCGATCTACAAGCTAACAAAGCCTCGCGCTGCGAGGCGTTGTGAGCTTGTAGATCTGCTATTTTTGGCAAAAGTTCTCCTCAGAAAAGGGATGCTAAGGTTCAAGTGGTTAAGTTAAAAAAAAAAATCATATCACACAAAGATTTAGCGTACCCCCTGTAGTAACTCTGCGGACCCCCTAGGGGTCCCGGACCCCCTGTTGAAGACCACTGCTCTAATAGCAATGAGTATCAGAATATAGAGCTATTTAAGATGTATTTTAACCAAAGTAAATCACGTACCTTACCTTTTTAAAGCTATTGTGAAATCTTGAGTATTGTTGATATTTTTCTCATTTATGTTCTTTGATGTAGAGAAGGCATCACAGTCATGTGGCAGAATATGAAGCGCTGACATCAGCCAAAAGGAAACGGGTTGCTCAACCGTCCACCAGTTCCAGCTTAAAACAGACCACACTGGTCAATTCCAGATCCATGATGTCTCAAAACTCAGTAGAAAAAGCCATTGTGAAGTTTGTTGTAGAAGGCCTACAGCCATTCTCTATCGTTGAAAAACCGGCCTTCAGACAGTTTGTCACCGATCTTCAGCCTAACGCAAAAATTATCTCAAGGCCCACCCTGCGTTTAAGAATTGACGATAGTGCCAAGAAAATGAAAAGGGCGGTCATTGAGGCCATGAAGGCTGTGGACTACGTTGCGACCACCACAGACTGCTGGTCAGCCAGAAGACGGAGCTTTATTGGTGTGACTGCCCACTGGGTTGACCCTGAAAACCTAACTAGAATCTCAGCAGCCCTGGCCTGTAGACGACTGAGAGGTTCCCACACGTTTGATGTTTTGGCCAACGCACTCAACGACATCCATTCTGAATATGGAATCAGGAACAAAATCGTGAGGACAACCACAGACAACGGTTCCAACTTCTTAAAGGCTTTCCGTGTTTACAGTGCTGACACTAACAACAACAAGGAAGTCGCTGCCGCTGCTGAGGATGACGCAGAGTCCGGTGAGGAAGAAGAAGAGGAGGGGGAGGTAGAAGAAGTGCAGTTTGTCAAAGTGTCAGATATCCTAAATGAGAATGATGGCTTTGAATTTGAGCTCCCAAAGCATCAACGCTGTGCTTGCCATCTCCTCAATTTAGTCTCTACTGTTGATGCTGACAAAGCATGTTCCGCCGATACATACAAAAGAGTGTATCGCTCAGCATTCGGCAAGTGTCATGGGCTGTGGAATAAGTGAGCGAGATCCGACAAAGCAGCTGAAGCTGTGGAAGATGCCTGCTCCATCCAGTTGTTACGCCCAAATGCCACCCGGTGGAATTCTCTGTTCATGGCTGTGGAGAGGCTGCTCAGGATCTTGAAGGAGAAGGGAGAGCCGGCCTTGAGAACCCTGTGTGCTGATCTAAAGGTTCCAATGTAGGTTTAACAACACCACAATTGGCTCACCCAATTAAAAACCGGGAAAGCATTTTGTCGTTTTAGCGTTGGCCATTCAAAAATAGCAGATCTACAAGCTTGCAGTGCATAACTTAATGCTGCGCTGCAAGCGTGTACATCTTGTACATCTGCTATTTTCAAAAATAGCAGATCTACAAGCTCACAGCGCATCACTTAGTGCTGCACTGCAAGCTTGTACATCTGCTATATTTGAAAGTTTTTGAATAATTCTAACACATATCTTCTCTTCTGGGGGTCCCTGGCAAAAAACATTTCCAGATAAGGGGGGTCTCAGGTCTTAAAGGGTTAAAACAAAGTTTTTTATGTTCTGAGTTATTGATGAATATGATCAAATATTTATTTATACAGAATGGTAAAACAGTGTTATTTTTTTGTTTTGCCACAGGTTCAGTCCAGTTGATATGACGTTCCTGAATGAGTATGCCACCATCATGAGCCCAGTGGCCAAGGCCATCAACGTCTTGCAAGCAGAAACAAACGTACAGCTGGGATGGCTGCTTCCGACGATTACGACGTTGACTTCCAAACTGGAGAAAGCCAAGTTGCCGCTGAAGCACTGCAGGCCGTTGGCTGAAGCTGTACTAGCTGGCCTAAAGCAGCGCTTTCAGGACATGTCTATAGATCCGGAACTGATTGCCGCTGCAATTCTCCTCCCTAAGTTCAGAACTACAGGGTCCCCACACATTTTTAGCAATGAATTTCCAAAACTTTTCCAGAATATTTAGCCCAATTTCCAGGCCTATATAACAATCATTCAGCGCAATAATGTGTCTCTTACTCCTATGTAGAATGCCCAAAGATAGGCAGTGTAGCAAAAATAAAGCATAGAATATAGAATAGTACAATTGCATTCAAAATTTCGTGCAAAATTAGGGCATAGCTCACTGGAAGACTCATTATGGCATCCGTATGACTTATTTTATTTAAATAATATATGCCATCACACAGCCCGTTCGGCGAAAAACTACTTATGTTACATATTTCGTGTAATGTTATACATGTTTATGAAAATGTTTTGTATTAACAAAATCAATAGCCAAAAACAATGCATAGGAAAATATTTTTCCAGGACCCTTGATAAATTCCAGGACCTTTGATCAATTCCCAAACTTTTCCAGTACTGGATTATTTTTTTTTCAATTTCAAAATATTTCCAGGAATTTCATGACCGTGGGGACCCTGGAACTACATGGACAAAAGACGATGCCACAATCAGACTGGGTAAGAGCACATGGATATGATGCATTTTTACATGTATAGAGGAAATCTAGTTCAGTAAATGTACATGAAATTGTGATTTGTGCTCATGATATTTCAACTGCACTAATGGTACTTTCACCTTCCCTGTATTTCAGGGATGGACTACATCAAGGAGCACCTGGAGGATCCTTCATTGTCAGGAGATGTCACCAGATCCAGTTCATCTGATGACGGAGACTTCTTCTCTGCCCTTCAGAGTTCTCGTGGAGACCAAGACGGCACCAAGCAACTGGACGGATACCTGGCCCTTTCAGCAGATCAGATGGCTGTACTGAAGGGGTTCCCTGCTGTCTGCAAGTTGTCTGTTAAGCTCAACACACCTCTGCCTGCCTCTGCAGCCTGTGAACGACTGTTCAGCACCGCTGGACTTGTCTTCAGCCCACGAAGAGCACGGCTGGATTCTCACAATTTTGAGAATCAACTGCTCTTGAGACTAAACCGCAACTTTGTGAAAGCATAAATAACATTTTGATAGAGGTTTATTGTGTAGTTAACTATCCATGTGCGCTGATAAAAAAAGATTGACTGTGGGATGGCGATATTTGTCACTGCATACTACAGGCTTGGGCACCACCTGTCAGCGGGGCTCCTCTGACAGGTGAGCCAGTAAGGTTCAACAGCAGTGACAAGGGAGGAATTAAAAGGGGTCAAAAATAATAATTACAACATAATCACCATTATTTGAAGTTTCATCATGGCTAGCTAACTAACCCAAACCTCTATCATTCTCCTCTTGCTCCCTCCCTCTCTCTACGTAGAGACAGACAGACATCTCCTCTTATTCCCTCTACCAACTAGACAGAATATCCTCTTATTCCCCCTACCTAGACAGACAGACATCGCCTCTCTCCCTAGACAGACGGACATCTCCTCCCTCCCTAGACAGACAGACATCTCTTACTCACACTCACACTTGACAAAACATTGTGAACCTGGGATGCCGAGGTTCAACTAGCACTGGGGAACTGGGTGCCCCTGTGCTAGTTGAACCTTGGAATCCTAGGTTCAAAATGTTTCGTTTTTCTTCAGGTGTGATTAAATACAGCAGTGGTTCTCTTATCCGTCCAGTTGCTTGGTGCCGTCAGTTACTCTTTCCGTAGACTGAGACAGATCTCCTCTTACTTCTCTCCCTAGACAGACAGACATCTCTTACTCACACTCGACAAAACATTGTGAATCTGGGATGCGAAGGTTCAACTAGCGCTGGGGAACTGGGTGCCCCTGTGCTAGTTGAACCTTGGAATCCTAGGTTAAAAATGTTTTGTTTTTCTTCAGGTGTGATTAAATACAGCAGTGGTTCTCTTATCCGTCCAGTTGCTTGGTGCTGTCAGTTACTCTCTTTCCGTAGACTGAGACAGATCTCCTCTTACTTCTCTCCCTAGACAGACATCTCTTACTCACACTTGACAAAACATTGTGAATCTGGGATGCGAAGGTTCAACTAGCGCTGGAGAACTGGGTGCCCCTGTGCTAGTTGAACCTTGGAATCCTAGGTTCAAAATGTTTTGTTTTTCTTCAGGTGTGATTAAATACAGCAGTGGTTCTCTCCCTAGATATACCGTCAGTTACTCTCTCTACGTAGACTGAGACAGATCTCTTCTTATTTCTCTCCCTAGACAGACAGACATCTCTTGGAGCGAGCCACAATAAGCTAAGAGACAGAATGCAGAGCGCTGATATTTTTTTTTTGCGCTCCCAAAGACAACTACTGAATGGGAGTGAGCTGTCCAGAAACTCACTCGACAAAACATTGTGAATCTGGGATGCGAAGGTTCAACTAGCGCTGGGGAACTGGGTGCCCCTGTGCTAGTTGAACCTTGGAATCCTAGGTTAAAAATGTTTTGTTTTTCTTCAGGTGTGATTAAATACAGCAGTGGTTCTCTTATCCGTCCAGTTGCTTGGTGCCGTCAGTTACTCTCTTTCCGTAGACTGAGACAGATCTCCTCTTACTTCCTCTTCCTAGACAGAGATCCCCTCTTCCTGCCTTTTTTTTTTTGCTCCCTCTCAAGGAGTTAGGGAGCCAGCCTATAACCAGCCACCAACAGAACCTGCTCTGCCCTATTGATAGCAGTCTTTACTGGTTTATGTTGGATGAGTCTTTGCACTTTGCTGCTGCGTGCAGCCAGTCAGCTTTGATGCTAGTGATTTAGGAACTTAAGCCAGGGGTTAATGTTGAGTGATTATTACAGTTGAGCTTGCTGGCCTGAAGTGGTTGTACTGATAATATGTGGGCTATGAGCCAGAGTTTATCTTGAATGTTATACCTACCTCTACTTGTATGTGGGTCTCAGTTCTGTGTTGCCCCCAGAAGTTTGGACAAAACATTTTAAACCTGGGATGGCGAGGTTCAACTTGCATTGGGGAACTGGGTGCCCCAGTGCTAGTTGAACCTCGGCATCCCAGGTTCTAAATGTTTAGTTTTTCGTTAAGTGTGATTTCTTTTTTTCCTTTTTTGATACAGCAGTGGTTATCAAAGTGGTGTCTGCCCCCAGGGGTCACTGAGTGTTCCAGTCAAAATTGTTAATGTAGCATCACAATTTCTTTATCCTGTATGTGGGTCTCAGTTCTGTGTTGCCCCCAGAAGTTTGGACAAAACATTTTAAACCTGGGATGGCAAGGTTCAACTAGCATTGGGGAACTGGGTGCCCCAGTACTAGTTGAACCTCGGCATCTCAGGTTCAAAATGTTTTGTTTTTCTTCATGTGGGATTATATACAGAAGTGGTTCTTAAAGTAGTGTCCGGGGAGTCGGGGACCCCCAGGGGTCATTGAGACTGTGCCAGTAAAATGTTATAATCACAATGACTTAAACATGTGTCTCAAACTGGGATGCAGAGGTTCAAATAGCACTGAGGAACTGGGTGCCCCAGTGCTGGTTGAACCAGCAATTGGCATAGCCAATTTTGCAATGCGACATGGAGGTCCTGCATTTTATTTATGCATGCTATTGGGGGTCCTATTTTATTTATTTTTATTTATTTTATATTTTTATTTATTTTATACATGTTTCTATTTGTATCACCTTGCTGGAATAAACAAAGACACTTTTGACAGAATGGCAATTTTTTTTGTCTTAATTTCTTTGTAGGCCTATTTTGAAAAGCATTGTGTACTTTTACTTGTACTTGTACTTGTACTTTTACTTTTGATACTTAAGTACATTTTAACACCAGGTACTTTTGATACTTAACTACATTTAATGTGAGCTACTTTCATACTTTTACTGAAGTGCTTTTCTTATCGGTGACTTTTACTTTTACTTGAGTAACTTTCAAGTAGAATATCTGTACTTTTACTTAAGTATGGTTTTCAAGTACTTTTTACAACACTGCCAATGACCGAAGACCAAAGGGCAAGTCAAAAGCACACCTGCATTCATATCTGTGCAAAATAGCCTCTATAACGTGTTATCTTTATTTATCAATGCCAAATAAAAAGTATACAAATAATACTAATTGTTTTGGGAAATAACACAATGTAATGATATGGTAACTTTTTGTATAGTTGTCTATATTGCAATAATGATAAATCTCGAGGCACCTGGACGTTGGCACATGGTTTGGGAACCCTGGACTAAGGGCTGGCGGTGCAACACTGATAATTTTGTTTTGGAAACAGTGACAGCTCATTGTAAATATAATTGCAGTACTGCTGCTTTATGTATTCAATATAGTGTGCAAGGGGGCTCAGGGGTTGAGCCAGTGTACAGTATACACAGTAAAATCCTCCGTTAATTTCACCCCAAGAGTGTACTAATGGAACCAAATGGTCCACAGGATTGTTAATTTAACCCTGTTGGGTGTTAAATTAACAAAGGGAAGTTGTGAGATTTGTATGCGTATGAGTGTATAATATGTACAGCATGTGCGTGTGTGTGTGTGTGTGTGTGTGTGTGTGTGTGTGTGTGTGTGTGTGTGTGTGTGTGTGTGTGTGTGTGTGTGTGTGTGTGTGTGTGTGTGTGTGTGTGTGTGTGTGTGTGTGTGTGTGTGCGTGCGTGCGTGCGCGCATGCGTGCGTATGTGTGTGTGTGTGCGTGCATGGTGTGTCCCATGCCGCTGGGGGGCTGACTGTCTGATCAACAGAGAGTGAATTCATCTGGAGACAGGAGGAGCAGTTTTGCCATCGAGCCAGAAGTCAAACTTGGACAGAACGAGATTGCCTGACCCCTTCTTCTCTTGCTGGACGTGTGCAGGGCCACATCAGTTTGTCATCCATAATCTGCCTCCTCATCCTGTACTCACTTTCCCTCTCACCACCTCTTCTCCTCAGTTTCCTCCTCCTATCTCCCCACTCATGGTCCGCCGCAGCTATAGCTATAGCTCCGCGGTTACAGTTCAGCGCAGAGGACGGCATAAATGAATAGCGAAATGAGGGACTCGGGAGGGAGAGAGAACGCGGAGCGCTTCGTCCGGGCCATTATAGACCTTCTTCGCCTATAGCGACGCCTTTTGACAGCAGGATAAGGAGCGAAGAGTAGGGTGGGGGGGTTGGTGGGGGTGGTGTGGGGGCCCCCGCCATATCCCTCCTTGCCGGCGCGTACAAATTGAAGGGGAAATAATATGCGGCGTGTCAAAATGCAATCTCACCCCGTTTACACCAACGCTTTAAGCCTTCCGTTGACACCACTGTCTTGCCCAGAGAAGCAGAGAATTAAAAAGAAGGAGAAAAAGGGGGGCAGCGGAGGTGGAGCTGGGGGGGGGGGGGGGTGGGAGTTTCGGAGGGAGGGGGGGGGGGGGTGGTGGAGAAGAAAAAGGGACACCATATGAAAGAAGTCAGCGGACGGAGAGAGAGAGGGAAATGAATATGAGAAGCAAAAAAAGAGCGAGAGAGCAGCTGGTAATAGGGGTATAAAGAGAGTAATCTCTGGCTGGGGCAATAACATTTAGCTGTGGAATGATGTGTGGATGGCACAGTAGGATACGCACACGCACGCGCGTGCACACACACACACACACACACTTCGAACAGATTCACATATGAAATACGCAAATACTTGCACAAATGCATATTACACACACATGTACAGTAATAGACACACAGACACAGGTTCATACAGTATATGAAATAATACTGTATAGGGAAACAAAGCAAATAGGGAATGCGGGGTTCAGTGTCTTGCTCAAGGACACCTTGACACTAACTCTGGGTTTACAGCATTTGGAATTTGCCACACAGACAGACAGACCCGCAGGCAGACAGACTATACAGACATTCCTGGATTTTCAGTTCTGGACAACCGTCCGTCCAACCAAATTCACAATTGGCTCAAACCATCCCCAGGTCATCGACGACGAGTTTGAAGTCGAATCGTTCGGACGGTGCCCGAGTTATGCCCGGGAGAGACACGCACGCACACACACACACACACGCACACAGGTTTCTGGAATTTATAGATAGATAGATGTGAATTATTTTATGTGTGGGAACTCAGAGAGGAGGTTAAAGTTAAAGATTCCCATGATAGCCCACTGATGACGATCAATGTTTGCCTGGAGCAAAGTCACCTGGATATCAGAGAGAGATCCTGCCTTTAGCTGCACCACACTTCACCCTTCCTGTTGTCTGCTCTTTCACTTCTTCACAGCATGACCCTCAGTTAATTCAACCTTGAGAGTGTACAAATATAACCATGTGCACAAATGTAATCCAATTGGCTACATTTGTACAAATGGATAAATTAACACGTTATTTTACAGTAAATAGATACTAAGCATCTTAGGAATGTGACGTCTTTATCCAGGTTGACAGTACGATGGTGTATAGATGTTTGTGTGGAGTGGGTTTCGTGAGTGTGAGTGTGTGTGTGTGTGTGCGTGCGTGCGTGCGTGCGTGCGTGCGTGCGTGCGTGCGTGCGTGCGTGCGTGCGTGCGTGCGTGCGTGCGTGCGTGCGTGCGTGCGTGCGTGCGTGCAGGTGGGGTCTCGCTGAAGGACACTTCAGAAGGACATAATGGTTGTGGTCCAGGCAGGTGTTGTCCTTGTATTTGTGTGATACTGTGTCATTATAAAGTCTCTCTGTGCACCACCACCAGCCCCCCCACCCCCTTCAGTGGTCACATTTTTGTTTCTGCACAAATTTGCATATGACTACTGTACGTGAGCAGTTTGTTCAACAAACATGTACAAATATCACACTCACACACACACACACACACACACACCTGGCTCCGTTGGGACACTGGGAGTGTTAACGTGGCCTGAGGCAGCAGGATTGCTGCTTAATAACCCCGCCTGGGGCCTCAACCTGACAAAAACACACGTGCACAGAGTGCACATGTAGTTACACACATCCATTACAACATACACAGGTACAGCATATTAGGCACAGACATAGACACACACTCAAAACGGAGCTCTAAACGCACAGGGTTACAAACTGTCTCTGTGGTTACAGCAAAATCCTCAGTGCTAATGTGCGCACACGCATACACACACACTTCTCTCTATCTCTCCCTCTCTTTTCTGTACACTCTAGTTTAGTTTAGTTTAGTTTATTCGCACATTGTTATAACAAATATAGAAACAATACATATTGAAAGACAAGTTGCTGTGATTAAGTCGGCACTCTCAAGTGTTGACAGCAGAAACTGTTCCAGCTAGAAACCAAAAATTGACCTCAGAGGATTGCATTTTACATCCTATGAACATGGTCAATATAATCATATCTTATGTTAGGTCTATTGAAAAGTAAGAGTAAAGAGAAAAGAGAGAGAACACCATTTAAAGGTCTCGTCATTTTTGTCAAGTGCAAGCTAATTCACTATGGATATAGCCAGTCTGCTCACAATTATTTGTCCCGTTTCGGCACATTGTGAGCCTAAAGATCATTTTTTTCCGCCTAATGTTGGACGTTATGGTTCATGTGGTATAAGAGCCTTTGGTCAAAGGCACCTTGCTGACAGTGGCTATATACTGAGGGAGAGGATAGCATGTCTCCCGTGATCCTAGCAGTCAGTTGGGGAACTTGTGGGGCTGTTGGGGCCTTTTACCTCACTATAGCCTGCTTCGCTTTCGCAAACAACAGTGACAGGTTGGTTGGGGCTGCCTGTTCGCCAGGGAGCGGAACTGGGAAGGATAGTGGTGTTCTTCTGCATGCGTTATGCACTCCGCGGTGAAGCTCCTCGCTGTCAAGTATAAGGAAGTCGGCTGGTGACTCCATGTGTATCGGAGGAGACATGTGGTTGTCTACGCCCTCCCCAAGACCAAACAGTAGGCCTTGGCAGTGACAGGGACTATACACATGGGGGGAATTGGCAATGACTGCATTGGGGGGAAAATGAAAACAACGACTAAAAACAGCTGGTCGATGTTTAGGGGGTTGTTATGTAAGTAATGATTATGTTATTGCCTTTAACCCATTAAGACCGGGAACGCATCTGTGTCATTTTAAGATTTATTTGGCTATTCAACAATAGCAGATATACAAGCTCATAGCGCGGCACAGAGTGCCGCGCTATGAGCTTGTAGATCAGCTATTTTTGAAAAATCGTGAAAATGTGTGCAAATCTTTGAATATATATATATTTTTAAGCGAACATTTGTAACTCAAATCTTTGCTTCTGGGGGTCCCTGGAACAACAACATATTTTACAAATGTTTGCTTTAAAAAATATGTATTCAAAGATTTACAAAGAATTGTAAAAAAAAAAAAAAAAAAGCAGATCTACAAGCTCATAGCACGGCAGTCGGTGCCGCGCTATGAGCTTGTATATCTGCGATTTTTTTAATAGCCAAAGAAATCTGAAAATGACAGAGGATGTGTTCCCGGTCTTAAAGGGTTAATTGCACATCACCATCCACTTAAAATACAGTGAGGAACTATTTAGCAGACACTAGCTTCACTCTTTTTCTCCGTTTGTCTTTCTCTCTCCCCTTTCACCCACTCCTCCACATGCACACAGGTAGATACAGGGGCACATATACACACAAATACAGTACACACACATAATAAAAGCTTTCAATGAGCTGTAATAATTTCTTCGGCCAATGCACTAAACGACTGGTCTGTTCCCATGGAAACATTAATTTGCAGATACTCTCAACATAGGAATGTATACGTGTTAATTTGAGAATTGTGTGGTTGAATTCTTGCACCCCAGTGTGTGTGTGTGTGTGTGTGTGTGTGTGTGTGTGTGTGTGTGTGTGTGTGTGCATATGCTGGTGTTGGCAAGCATGATATATGTTTGCATTTGCCCGAAAGTGTTTACACGTGTGTGGGTGTTTGTGTATGTGCAGCTTCATGCATGCATCTTTATGTGTGTGCATGTATACATGTGTGCGTGTGCGTGTGTGCTTGCTTGCGCGCGCGTGCGTGCGTGCGTGCGTGCGTGCGTGCGTGCGTGCGTGCGTGCGTGCGTGCGTGCGTGAGTGCGTGCGTGTGTACTGTATGCGTGGATGCGTGGGCGCTTACTGAAATCCCCAGTCAGGTACAAGGCCTGTGCTCCTGGGATCCATTCTCTAAACATCAGGCCGTTGTTGGGCTGCCTCTGGACACCATAATAACGGAAGCCCTTGGTAAAGTCATCCATACTGCCTTCAGACTGCACCAACCTTCCCAGCTGAACATGGAACAGCTTATACCTAGGAGGGAACGAGGGAGGGAGGGGGAGAGAGAGAGAGAGAGAGGTTGTCAGGCAGCTAGAGATGGAGGCATACAGAAATAGGAAATAATTACACCATCATCATCATCATGATATTCAGGATGTCAGAATTCTATTATGACTTTAATGGTAGCAGCATCTAGGCTACTATCATAAGAGGAACGAACAGTGCTAAGTGGGTCCACTCGGCCAGCTGGGCCTATATAGATGGAATTCATTTCCGTGACCCCAAGAAGGCATCAGGATGGTTCTGGGGGACGGATCATCTGCCGAAGCGTTATTCCAAGTAAAGGGAAAAATACCAACTATTATTAGAAGGAAATAAGACAATTCCAGCACAAATTGTAAACACATGAGACCGGCTCCACCGACATCAGGCTAATGCCACTGAACATGGAAGTTACTGAACGCTGTCAGATAAAGGGGGCTCTTAGCTGTATAATTGTACCAGTGGTGTCTTTGTAATCTAAATTTATAAGGTAATTCAAAATCATCTGTCAGCCAATCATCAGCCATCAGCTATACAGGTAATTATTTTTTGGTTCTGATGGTTGAGGTGGTGCTGGACATGATACAGAGCTCTCCAACATGATGGACACATTTTAATGAACAATATGAAGAGTTCCATATTGAGATACGAAAAAAAAGAAAGAAAGAAACCAATTTTAATTAGCTCAACTGGGATCTATTCTCCACCTCTCCTAGTCCCCTTTAATCTTCACACGGCATATAGCAGGGGATCCCAAACTTTTCCATGCCAAGGACTTCCAAATAGCCATAGCTACCAGCTGCAGCCAGTGTTGCCAGATTCTGTGAGAGAAACAAGCAACCAGGTCTAGGAAAACCAGCCCAAAAGAAGCGACTATGGGCCACATGAGCACTTTAACATCAGCTATTTGAAAATAGCAGATCTACAAGCTCACGACGCGTTGTGAGCTTGTAGATCGGCTATTTTCAAATCAAATCTTGCGGGGAAATAATAATAAGCAGATCTGGCAACCCAGGCTGCAGCCAGCCTGCAGCTGCAGCCATCCGGGGGCCGGATAATGATTACAGTGCATACAGGCCTGCATAACATGAAATAAACACATGGTTGAATTGTGCAGTTTAACAACTTGAAACACTGTTTGGGTGCTGCCTGGCAGAAGAAAATGGCCATTACAGTTTCAGACAGACAGACAGACACAGACAGACAGACAGACAGACAGACAGACAGACAGACAGACAGACAGACAGACAGACAGACAGACAGACAGACAGACAGACGGATGCCCTGTGGGGCAGTCAGACTCCGCTCGCTGCTCCCGAGGAGAGCCGGGGAGAGAACTGCACTTCTGCCTGTCTTTAATAAATTATGAAAACGTTAGACAAACTTATTCTAACCCTCCAAAATCCAGAGTCACATAAAACGGCAGGGTAGTTGGAGGCAAAGGTGTATTTCTGTATGAGTGAGTGAGTGAGTGAGTGAGTGAGTGAGTGAGTGAGTGAGTGAGTGCCCGCCCCTTTAAGGCGTTTGTATTATTAGAGCTAGGGGGTCCTTGGCCTGAAAACGTTGAAGTCCCCTAGACCAGGAGTGTGAGGTCTGAGAAGCCAGAAGAGAGACAGAGAGAGACGGAGAACCAGGGAGACAGAGAGAGAGACAAAGAGACAGAGGGAGATGGACCCTGGCAATTGTATGCTACGCGGCCCTCACCTCTAGTAGGCTGTCCCGCAGCAGACGGGCTCTGTCCGCTTGTACACGTTCATTATCCATCTGTCATCCAACAATTAATTATATCACCCTATTTATAGACCCGCACCGACCGCACCGCAGGGACGCACATGGGATTCTATATGGATACGTACTTGTAAAAACAATGTCACTCGTCACTGTCGCCATCACCGATGTAGTGACTGTATACAATACATATACATGGTAACAGCGGGCCCTCCGCATGCCATCACTGTCTCACATCGCAACTTTTCATATCCAGTCGTCAGCAGGGTTCAGAAATTCACTAAATCACTCCCACGGCAAAGTGTTATTCCTTCCTTCTTTTTTTATTTTGTTTTAAATTCTCCATTAAGTTTCTCTGTTGCTATAGCTGTGTTACTGTGTTTTGTTTGGTGGAAGGACCCCTTGCAAGCAAATGCACGTGTAGTAGGCGGCTAATTTGTGCCTGATGGAAAATGACTGATATTATTAAAATGCTACAAACGCATGCACGCAGAGATTTCGTGCTTTTTAAAAGCTATAATAGGCCTATAGATAGATGTCATTAATTTATTTGCCGCATTATTTCACCTGCGGTTTATGCAATATGAACTAATAATTATATTTGATTTGCGTTATACTTACAGCAAAGTGCCGTAAGGCATCCAGTGTGGCGGAAACTACATGAAGAAGAAGGATAGAAGGATAGAGTGGTGCGCTATAGAGGCAAACTATCGCCCAAACAACAAATACAAATGTATACTACTGAACAATGAAAAGTACTCGATGCAAAGGCTAAATGTGTCAGGAATTGAACAGGTGGTTTGCTAGAACATAGCTGCAACAAAGCAGAGAAAACGATAATATACCAAACCCCCGTTTGCATTATTAGAGATTGTAAAGTGTTTTGTTAAGGCTGCACAAATGCATTGGTCAAATGCCAATATCACTGTTAAAATTTAAGTAGATACTGTACTTGCACTTGAAAACACATGAAACATTGTTTTCCACTGAACGCTGCAACGAGGAGGTTTCAAACAATAAACAATAAATAATATTGTTCCATATAGGAAAACATCTCTAAGCCATATTTCATAACATTGACATGTTTCCACAATATTTTGAACAATATATTCTTGTCCTTTTTGCGAGTTTTAAATACATTCTATCAGAACATTTTTATCCCCTTTCTTTTCTCATGTGATGGAAGATCAAACACGCACAAAGGCGCGGGTGAAATTGTGAAATGATTAAAAATGAGACACAGCACAGAGAGAGAGAGAGAGAAAGTAGTAGTACTGTAAATGTACTGTACTTAATACTCTCTCTTACTGTCTAATGCCTGCCAAGATGACATTAAAGATGGCGTTCACCCACTAGAAAAACACACACTATTCAGTCACGCACAATTGCACATGCACAGACGATCACGCCGTCGGAAGGACACATATGCATGTGCATATGGCATATGCACACCCTCACAGAGTCTACAGTGTTCTGAACATGATCCGGGGGGGGTTTTATGAGAGGGTAGAAAGATGGTGGAAGATGAGGCACACTTGAAGAGTACAAAAGAGTTGCGCAGACAATCCCATGATACAGTGAGAGAGAGCCCAAGGCTGCACTTGCTTTCATTTCAAATACAAAGGGAGAAAGACGGCAGAAAAAAGTTGAGCAAACTTTGGTGGAAGCTTAAGGCAAAAGAAAAGAAAGTGGTTAGAAAAAAAAAACATACACCACGTAATTTACGAGCTACTTTTCACGGGAGGATAGACAGATTTTTTTTGTTTTATCTCGACACCATAGCCAGAGCAAACTCAAATGCAAATGTAATTTTGAGTTCTTCGAAAAGCGAGCACAGGTTTGCTGCGTTGGATGTCAGCTGTGATACCTTATTAATACCTGGTTGTGCGCAGTGTCACACACCGAAAATAGCAGCTCTGCAAGCTCACGCTGATTGATTGAATACTTTATTAGTCAGAAATGTCAACAGCACGAGGTACAGTCAGACGTTAAGGCTAAAAGGATTACACAAAAAAAGTCCTGGGGACTTGTTTCCATTGTGGTCTTATGTATTCAATTCATCAACATAGTAAAAAAAGAATAACACAACAATACATATCATCAAGAAATATAAAACACTATATGTACAAAGGAGAATTGGGAAAACATGTCGCCTCCTTTCTGTGGGAAAATGTAGTTAACCTCCCCTTGTGGTCTCCTGAAAGATGGATTTTCAGGCCTGTTTTGAAAGAAGCCAGTGATCCACATTTTTTAAGGGATGGTGTCAGGGCGGTCCACGTTTTGGTGGCAGAGTGGTAGAATGAGACTTTTCCCATGTTTGTTCTATAGATGGGTGGTACCAGATCGTTGTCGCTCCCTCTAGTATTGTGGCTGTGGGTGTCACTTGCTTTGGAGAAGTAGTTAGCCAGGTATGAGGTTATTGAGGGCGTTGAGGGCAGAGCCCCTTTGACTATCTTAAAAAACTATCCCATGTTTAATTGCTTAACCCTGTCTTCTACCCTGAGCCATTCCAGACTAACAACATGTGTTGGTATTAGGTGGGTCATTGGCTTTAGGCCTAAGTAGTCGAATCGGTTTGTTTTGAAAGGGCTGAAGCTTAGTTTTTAGTGACTTTGAGATTTTGGAGAACCAAGAGGTGCAAGCATAGTCAAAGTGGGATTGAATGAGGGCTCCGGCAAGAGTCTTGAGAGCACTTTTGTTGACAAAAGAGGAAATTCTGCCAAAAAGTCTTGTTCACTGCGATACGTTTTGAGCTTGAAGATAGTCTATTTTCTGTGCGTGACACCGCCGTGTGAAACAAATTACCCCTAACCATCAACATCTGAGCCATGTCTTCAGTTCCATGATAGCACTACCATCAGAAATGGAGAAAAATGCCTCCATGACATCAAGAAAGAAGATGCATAAACTCTCTGTAGAAATCTGAATCAATCTATTCCACAAACGTAGCTGCAATGTGATCCAACGACCACAGACCCCCAGGCAGTCACTCACATTCAGTCCAGAGGGAAATTCAAGGGTTATACAACAGAACACAGTACATTATGCTACATCTCACTCCAGTGTGTGTGTGTGTGTGTGTGTGTGTGTGTGTGTGTGTGTGTGTGTGTGTGTGTGTGTGTGTGTGTGTGTGTGTGTGTGTGTGTGTGTGTGTGTGTGTGTGTGTCTCATGTCTGTGACATAAGAGCAATGCCCCCGCGTCTCTCCAGGTCTTTCACTTTGTCCTCTCCCTCGGTCTTGACTCTCTCGAATTAAATCAATTTTTCCTCCATCTCTCCCCTCAGTCTTTGTCCGTCAGCACAATGTCATTCTTTCTTTCTTTCTTTCTCCCTCCTGTCTCTCTCAGAGCATAAAGTCCCTTTTTTTCTCCACCATCTATCCCCGCTCTCTTTCTGTCAGTACAAAGTCACTCCCTCTCTGTCACCACTCTAAAAATATAAAGTCACTTTGTATTTTTTCTTTCTCTATGGATATAAAGTCCAGGCCCATAGTGACTCAGTGTTTGTCGACAGCATGCAGTGTTGCCAGATTCTGCGAGAGAAATAAGCAACCAGGTTTTGAAAACAAGCTCAAAAGAAGCGAAAGAAACCTATATACATCGGCTATTTGAAAATAGCCATCTACAAGCTCACAACGCGTTGTAACACAGATTTTCAAAAGAATGTTGTGGAAAAAAAGTAAAACAAAAATTTAATATTTTTGAACATTTTAACAACACAAATCTGGTAAAGGGGGTCCCTGGCACAAAATGTTTTCAGATGGGGATACGCGTACAATTACATATTAATTTGGGAGCTCACAAATAAGGAACTACACATTAGAAGCCCAAAAAAAAAAGCAACCCGCAACTTCCAATATTTACAAGCGACTGTGCAGAAAAACAAGCCCAAAGCCCAAAGCAGACATGGCAACACTGGCAGTGAACCCCCCAGTGAGTAACACCACCTCTGTCCGCCTGGAATATTGCTATATCTCTCCATCAATGTCTTTCCATCGGTTTAGCTGACTTTTTGTTTTTGAGTCCTTGTGGCCTCTATCCTTGACTTCTAATGTGTGTGTGTGTGTGTGTGTGTGTGTGTGTGTGTGTGTGTGTGTGTGTGTGTGTGTGTGTGTGTGTGTGTGTGTGTGTGTGTGTCTCTCTCAATGGTCCTACGAGATATCAGTTGTTTCAGCTACGGTGGGACAACTGGGGTTAGTTAGGCTGTTGGCTTTGGCAGTGTAGGAGAGGACTGTGATGCTGTGAGGGGAATGCTAGGCAGCCAAAAGGAAGCTAACACACATCCAACTTATAAGGCAAAGTAGCTGGTTAAATATATACACCGTTGGTTGGGAACCTCTGATCTAGTGTATTCTGCTTCTATCCTTAACAGACGGTGGTGGATGGGGTGAGGATGTACTCAATGAGGGTCGTGTAGAACTGGAACATCATTTTCTGAGGCATCCAGTGAGGAGAGCAGGCAGTCCACTCCTGCGTTCTCCAACCTGATCTATAGTGTTGGTGTAAAGCTACTGTAAAGCGGTCTGCTCCCGCTTATACTTGTACTCACTTTATGCATTATTTATGCATTGAGATAAGATGCAACTGTGAAGTCTTGATTATAATATGGCAGAGGTCACAGTTTATTTGTATGCAATTAATTCAGCTTATTAAGTCACCGCCTCCATGTGATAACTTTGTTTTAAGTTTTGAAGATACAGAAATAAGAAACGTTTGAATGCATATACTGTAAACTGCAGACCATGCTGCAAAAACAAACGCATCACAACGCTCCTTATCAGCAGTGTAGTAGACTAGACTTTTTTAAATATTTGAAAATGTATGAAAAGTTTTCAACGTGGAGACGATTTTGACGATTATGCAAAAAATAATTGCGATTATCTCAAATAATAGAGATTACACGATTATTATGTAATAATTGTGACAGGCCTAGTGTAGACACGTGATGTCTGATGAGCTATTATAACTGTCCAAAAAACCTGCCAGCATTGATCAAAGTCATTGATAAGCTCGGAGGCACACATTCTAACGCTCTAATAATCATTCGGATCCTTGCCTTCCCTTCCCTAACAAAGCCATATTTCCCCCATGGTTTATACTGCAGCTGATCAATCAGCACAGCTACAATGGCAAGGCAGGCTGAACTGGCACCACATGTGACCACTCTAACCAGGCACAATTTTGACATGCTCAGAGTTCAGTAAGATTTGATTAACCCATTAAGACCGGGAAAGCGTCTGTAATTTTAGATTCTAACCATTATCTTATACTTTGGTTATTCAAAAATAGCAGATATACAGCAGGGGTTGACACTAAGGTCTCAGAGGAGGTCATGTTCTACTTGCCCACAGGTCTTGCCCACTTGCCCGAAAAGTAAATCGTCCTTTATAAAATGATGGTAAAATTAGAATTACCGTTCAATATAACAATTTTTTTTACTTTCTACTTGAATTATGGGGCTGCACGATAAAAAATGTCATACCTCAATATTTATGCCAAATATCTAAATAGCTATATATGAATATGACTATGGGTTAACACTTGTTATTTTATATTTTTAAGTGTAGCAACAGTGAAAACAGCACATTATAGGCCAACAGTGCTCTTATTTTACATTCCACAGACCATTTTGAAGTCCATACAAATAAACATAAATAATGTTTTGATGGATAAATGCAAATGATGAAATCATATATTGTCGAAACCTTGTATTTCCATATTTCAATGGTTTTGTAATATGGAAAAATATGTTTGTTCATAAATGCCCTACTTCATCATTCAAGAGTGTCGAACTATAAGAGTAAAATAGCAGATCTACAAGCTCCCAATGTGTCGAGATACAATGCATTGAGCTTGTAGATCAGCTATTTTCACTATTTAAAATGTTGTTCTTTTTTTTAAGGACATACAAGGTTTCCACCTGACAGCAACGTTATATAGCCTATATATGGTTCTGTATCAGTATATCAGTCAGTTTTAGCAGATTTCAGAGTGCTCTGGCCACGTTCATGTGTTTAGACAGATCTCATGTTGTGTTTATAGTGAACAAAAGATGGTTGCGTCCCCACTGCCACTCAAGCACGCACTTGCCCTGTAGGGCAGGCTGAAAGCTAACTCCACCTGCCCGCAAGTTTTATTTACCTGCCCCGGGCAGTCGGGCAGGCGTTAGTGTCAATCCCTGTACAGTACAAGCTCATAGCGCGGCACCGAGTGCTATGAGCTATGAGCCAAGTGCTATGAGCTTGTAGATCTGCTATTTTTTGAAACATCATGAAAAATTGTGTGACAGGGTGTGGCGGTATAATCAAGGTTGCGTTAGATGTGGAGAAACAACTTTGTAAGGCAAAAAGACAAAGTCATATTGTGTACTAATCTAACAATCTAACATTAGGCTGTTTTATTATAGATTTGTATTGCCATTAAACAACGTGGATTCACGTTGTACAGCTCGGTAATGTATTATATTAGAGCTTATTTGAGCAATAAGCAGGGTTAAAATGCCGTTTTCTCATTGTCTTTGTGAATAAATAGGCTATGATATGGCAATTTTACATGTCCTCCCCACAACTGAATGATACGATTAAGGTTAAAAATCAACAAAGTTGCCCTTTAATTATCAAAGCTGGTAAATGATATGCACAGTGTGTGAACTTTTCTCTTCATTCACTCAAACTTCTCTACGGTTCTAAAGGCTAACTGCTATTATAATAATGCTTTTGAAAATAAGAGTGGGATAAAAGGCCTTGTTTTTCTATTCCCTTTGGGAACAGATGCTGGAAGGAATTACACAGCGATCTGCAACCACTGAAATAATATGGCAAATACACTGGATCCAAGCCCTTTAAAGTCTTTGAAGTCTAAAGTCAGATCAAATTTGAAGGAAAGGCGTGGATTTTAAGAGAAAGGACAGCGAGAGAGCCATACTGTACAGAGAAAGTGAGAGGTATACAGTAGATGGTCACAAAGGGCGTGCTTAGTGTGTACATACTGTATGTATACTGTATTTAAATCTCTCTCTCTCTCTCTCTCTCTCTCTCTCTCTCTCTCTCTCATGGCACTTCATGTCAAAAAGGTCGCCGACCCCTGGTATAAAGGTTAGGGTGAGCATGAGATGCGAGCGCCTCCAAGCGATTTCCATGTGTCGTCCTATAGGACACGCTCAAAATATTGCGGAATGCTGCAGTGCCTTGCACCGTTGGACGCATATTTAAGTTTGCTGCATCTGTATTGATTTTTCACATACATTTTTACCGTCGAGAACCAAACACAATTGTCTGCAACTCAGTTCACCCTGCATCAAATCGGTCTCTGTACTTCAACGCAACACTTCAGACACCAGTGGGCCCCACAAAACTGCTTCTCTTTGATTTCGGCACAAAATGTCTCTCTGAAGGGGACCTTGTGGTTGTCTGGTGCTCTTTCACAAGAATCTGCCGCTACAATACATATTTTAATTACAGCTCAGCCTATACTGACTATACTGTACAGCAGTGTGTTTCTCAAACACTTTCATGTCAAGGACCGGGACCCCCACAGTGATGAAGGCCGCAGACGCTCATCTGAAAAGATTTTGTGCCAGGGACCCCCAGAAGAGAAGATCGGTGAAAAAAGAAAGAAAAATAAACTCTAAATGAAATTCTTTCAAATGTTTCAAGATGTGTCTTCCAGCCTACTCCCACTCATAATGTATCTACATATTTTAATTACAGCCAAGCCTCTCTGTACAGTACAGCATTGTTTTACACGCATCTGTGTAACCACTTAAAGCATTATTTTATACTTATGCTATTCAAAAATAGCAGATATACAAGCTCATAGCGCGGCACGGTGCCGTGCTATGAGCTTGCAGATCTGCTATTTCTGAAAAAAAATATGCAAATCTGTGAATACATATATTTTTCACCACATCCGCTGTTTGAATATTTAAAAGCAAATGTATTTTGTTCACCTGTTGCTTTGTGCATCTTTCTACTGCTGTGTGCAAGAAAAGCAAGAATCCTTTGAGTCCCGTTTATGGGCTATTTCTGTTTGCATACCTACTCACCTGAGCAACAACACTAAGGAAAGATCAATAGCTGAAGTAAAATTTAGCAAACACACATTGGAAAATAAGTGGGACACCTGACGTGCAGACGGACCGACATGTAGGTCACAATTATTACATAATCGTGTAATCGCAATAATTTTTTTGCATAATCGTTTCCATGTTGAAACATTTTCACACATTTTCAAATATTTAAAAAGCAAAAATAGCAGATCTACAAGCTTACAACGCGTCACTTCGTGAGGCGTTGTAAGCTTGTGGATCAGCTATTTCTGCTATTTTTCATGTATAAAATTATCAAATATGTAAATAATGTCTTTAGTTATTTGTCATATCTGCTCTGTGGCATTTTTCATTACGAATCCAAAAAGGCAAACAGAAATAAAAAATCTATCAACATGTTCCAGTGTTCCAGTGCCAAACACACAATTAAAAATCGTCGATCGCAACTATTTGAGTGACAATTAATCCTCAACTTAAATGTGTAATGGTGACAGTCCTTCTGACATGGACACTGACTACAGTGACAGCATCCCTGCTAAGGAGGAGAGAGGTCACACTGCTGAACACAGTTACTGTACTGTAAAGACACCCTCCATACCAGTGGTGCAAAGTAACTAAGTACATTTACTCAAGCACTGTACTTACGTAAGATTTTTAGGTATTTTTTACTTTACTGGAGTATTTCCAATTCTCAATACTTCTACTCCACTACATCTCAGAGGCAAATATTGTACTTTTATTCCACTACAATTATTTGACAGCTTTAGTTACTAGTTAGATTGCAGATTTAGATTATTATCACGAAACATACATTAACCACTTCAGCCCTATATATATTTCGGGCATTTGAAAATAGCCGATCTACAAGCTCACAAGCTATTTTCAAACGATTTTTACACATTTCAAACTTTTGAAATGGGACATTCTGCACAATGAGTACTTTTACTTTTGTAGTACTTTACAAAATACTTTTGTACTTTTACTCAGGTAAATTTTGATTACCGGACTTTTTTTTTTACTTGTAACAGAGTATTTCTACACTGCAGTATGGATACTTTTACTTAAGTAAAACATTTGAGTACTTTTTCCACCACTGCTCCATACTAAGAATGGTGTATCACGCTCCAGTGAAGCCTGCCGAGCAACTGTGAAGAAAATTGACAGAAGCCTGTACCAGACAGAGGGCAGAGTTCTATCAGCTCAGGGACAAAGTTGACGCGTTATCCTTCAAGCTAGAGGCCTTCGAAGACAACGATGACATGGTGCAGGACTTAACTGAACCTCCATCCTACGCAAACCTAAAGGTGAGACCTGGGCTTGCAGGTTTATACATTTTTTATTTTATTATTTTATATTCAAACTATCTATTAATTCACGAAACATGTGTACCTGTATGTACAGTATGCATGTATGCCCGCATATACAGTACGATACATTTTATATATAGATATAGATATAGATATAGATATAGATATAGATATAGATAATATGAGCGTCTGTGTGCCTTGGGCATAACTCGGACGCCGCCCAACCAAACGGCCTCAAACTTGCAGTGTGAGACTCATATAACCCGGGAGGGTATACAGTTTTTTTCGATGAATTGAGTACGAAGGACCCCAATGGAAACAAGCCAATTGTTAATTGAGAGGCCTATAAGAACATAAGAGCCCTGTCCCCAATCGCAAACGTATTCAGAGTATATAAGCATCATGATACTGTTCAGAATCAGAATCAGAGCTTTATTGTCACATCACAGGTTTACAAAAGTAAAAAAAGTGGGTGAAATGAGTTTTCTTGCATGGTTCCCATCATATCGTTATTTCCATAGAAAAAAAGAAAGGGATGAAGAAGAGGGGGGGGGGCAAAGGGGAAAGGAGATCAATCAAAGAAAACAAACAAATGATCTACATATTCAAACATAGTACCTGAGATAAGATATAAGGTGCGTGAGCATAGCAGCAGATGCATACTGTGCATGATATACTAGTATATGGAGTTAAGGTGCTAGAAAAACACCCAATAAAAAGACAAAAGTCAGTGCGTTGTACATGGGATTAAGGTGCAAAATGTCAGTGCGTGTCGACGGCATAATCCACATAAGGTAGACTGACACTGGTATAATCCGCAAGTAGGTCCATGAGGAAGAGCAAGGAAAAAGTCCAAGTCACTTGTCCCTGGTATAATCCACAGGTAGAGCAAAGGTCCTGCCTGACGACACCACCTGTCATCAGGCTGTTGAACTGTTAAGTAAAGGTATCAATATCTCCACAGGGAGTCATACTATTTGTGGCTAGAGGTGGTGGTAAAACTGTGGCTATCTGGAAAGTCTGTCACCTGGTGATGGGGTCCTAGCAGATGGAGGGTTCACCACAGGAGATGCTGTGGGCTTGTACAACGCTCATCTCAAAATAACTGCCTTCACTAAAGGGAAACGGCAACTGCACCCAAGTGAACTTGAGACTATACGAGGGGACTAGCAGCTGTTCAGAGCCACGTTGAAAGGGTCATTGGTCTCGCGAGGAACAAGTACACCATCGTACAATGCACAATACCCATCTCTCTCTGCCAGACTGCACCTCCAGGAGAGCGTACATCTTACATCTACAAGATGGTCAGAGATTGCTGTGCTTTGTGCAACATTTAACCATCTGTTGTCCGCTCAAAATAGCACGAGTTTCAGAAACATTGTGTAACCAGTGTAACAAATAACAATCAATGTACTGTAAATAAATTGGATATTTGTTTTTATGCATGGCAGCTGCTCATTAATATCCTTTGCAATAAAAATAGGTGGCAGTGAAATGCATTCTCTCTTAGTGAATTCATTGTTAACTAGAAAAGGTGCTCCTCAGAGCACAGGTCTCCGCCAGGGCAGGTAGGTTATTGTGGACCAGCAATGTTGATGGAAAATGAAGAATCGGACAGATCTGTCTTGATCACATGACTATAGAGATAATGTGTACCGATTTGCGTGAAATTTGGGTAAAATCTAAAGAAGTGATATAAAAATTAATGTTTTACATATGTCGGCCTCCTGGTGGCGCTAAAAAAGGCAGATGTGAAAAATGCAGGGCAAAGGTTTTTCCTTGGTCTCTAGGGAGTGTGCATACAAAGGTTTATGCAGATCGGTGCAGTCATAAGCATGTTATAGAGCCGATTTGCGCTGTTCAAAACAGAGCACTCCTGCCAATCTTAGCCAATCAGGATGTTATGTGAAAAATCTGAAGGAGTAATAAGAACATTTTTTTTGTGCAAAAATCGACCTCCTGGTGGCGCTATAACTGGCCAATCTTAAAAATTCAGGGCAGAGGTTCTGCTCTGGCATCCAGGGAGTGTGCGTGCACAGTTTCGCTGCCATCGGCCCAACGGTGCCAGAGATTAGCTGTTCACAGACAGACACACGGACAGACACACTCACGGACGGACGGACGGACGGACGGACGGACGGACGGACGGACGGACGGACGGACGGACGGACGGACGGACGGACGGACGGACGGGGTGCAAAACATAGTCTCTGGCGGAGACAATAAACCAGTAAGTCATGATAACTTAGTCTACTGTAGGCGCTACTGGAGGGTGTGCACATGCCTGCGCAGTAGTCGCCCGGATATGGACATGCCTCAATATTTATGCCAAATATCTCAATAGCGATACAATATACCTAATCATTTTATATTTCAAGTGTAACAACAGAGAGTTTAGTCTCATCCTGGAAGTCTTCATGCTGATCTTGCATCATACAGTAGCTATAAAGTTTGCCCTTTGCTATGTCCTCATTCATTTGACCCCATCTGACAAAAAAATGGAGTCTGACCACAAAAAATGTTTTTTTTAAAAATCATAATAGTATGCTTATTCTATTTAATCTATTATCAACAGTGATATTATGTTTTCTTCAGCGGACCCAATAGTCTCTATGAAAGTATTGTGGTCAGAGAGCAATACCTTCTGGTAAATGCTGATAGGCAGTCAGTGGCATGCAGACAATGTAAATTAATCCTGCTATATGCATTATTGTCTAGCATGACCCTCTCTAGAGATGCACCGTAGGCCTATGCATAGCTTTCCTATTAAACTGTTCTATAATCTATGTACCTTGTTGCCTCAGTGGAGAACCGAGAAGCGCATGGGATAGAAAATCCTTTTGATCATGGATGCAGGTCTGTCTGCTCTGGCTGCTTCACAGAATACTGACGCAGTGACTCTTCTGGCCCTCTGATGAAACCATAGTCTAGCTTTAACCATCAAAAAGAACATTTTGGGGGGAGATCGTATGAAATATTAATGTAGAGAGAATCTTTTTCCTTTTCTTTATTTGTTTTACAAAATGCAGGCCCAAATTGATGACAGTCCTTTTTGTGGTTATTCTGATAAATGTTTTTCTTATTATTTTTTTCCTCACTCATTATGTTTACAGTATATCTAAACACACATACTACATAAATGCAAGTTGGAACACAAGAAGTGAATTCTAGGTTAGTTAGCAAGCTATCTAGATTATAATGTGGTTTACGAAGATGTAATGTTAGATGGTTAGTCAATTGGCTGACCAAGAAAAAAAGAAAAATGCCAGACACTTACCCATACTGTGATCAAGAAGTAGTGGTAAGCTTCAGTGCTCTTAAATGTCTTGAGGGACATGCCGGACATCCCAAAATAAGGAGAGGGATATGTGGATATGGTACATACAAATATTGGCAAAAGCGTAAGCGTAAGCGTAAAAGAGTAAGTGGAGATAGCAATTCACTTGTAAGAAAATAAATGATCAGCCGATGATGACAGGAGGGAGATTAATGAGGTAGTAAAAGCAGCATTAAAAATCATTCATTCAAAGATTTGTCCAGCATCTGTGATATTTATAACGCCTGCATCCTAAGGATGGGTCTGAAAATAATCATGGAGTGTCCCCTTTTATCCAGCCAATGCACATTTTGTCCCATTATGAAGTATTAAAACCAAACATACTGTTCTATAACAGCACATATCCTGAGCCTCAGGCCCAATTCCTCATCATTAATTGAGGGCATGAACTTAACTTAATTGTGTCCCCTAGTGGGGTGTTTAATGCACCAGACACTTGTGTTTTATTTAATTTGTTGGGTGTATTTTTATGTTTTATGCCAATGTCGATGTTTGTGTATTTTTGTCTCTACCGAGCACACACCAAGACAAATTCAAATAAATGTTTCATTGAAATGGTAATAAATTATTAAATCTTGAATCACAGCCCACACCATCAATGTTATTGAAATTGTAGCTTTTTGTCTGTGCAGACTTCATACATGATCAAGCCATATACAGTACTAGGTTTTGACCAAGTCTTTAGTTGGTAAAACGTATTTTTCATTTTTATTTTATTTAATTTTACATTTTGGACCCTGGATTATATATTCAACAATACATTTTATTCATATTTGTCCCCTCAAAATTGTATTGTCTCCCATATAATGCATCTATTATCTGTGTAAAATTATGAAAAATAATTGACCATTTCGTAGGACATTATTTTTTCCCCCTTTTTCAATTTTTTGTATTGGGAAGTGGCACAATACGCTCTCTTTCAAATATGGTCGGAGTTGTTGTTGTTAAGTTATATCATAGTGTTGTTAGCACCCACTCATCCCTTGTCCTCTGCTTATAGGCTACAGTAGCATTAATTAATCCTCAGTGCTGACAGGCATTCAGCCTTTACAATCTAATTGTTCCATGGAGACTGAAGACTCAAAATGATGCTCTTGAAGGGTGTTCATGAGCATGTTTCAGTGTGTGGGTTTGTCCCCCCCCCCCCCCTCGACAGCCTTTCGCCTTTCTCATTCTTCCTGGGATACTCTTCTGTGCTTTCGCTTCAGGCTAGCCCTAAACAGCGTCGCACTCGCTTCAACAAGCACGTTCTGTTTGTGTGGGTGTGTTTATGAAAGGAAATTGCTCATAATTTGGTAGAATGTTTATGAAAAGATAATATGCACTAGATATTAATTCCATATGATTTGCTTTTACCACCCTGAACTAAATTAGCCTTGCTTGGCCTTTAGCCATTTAAACCCTAGATACTTCGTTGTACTGTGTGTCAAATTACAAAAAAAAACAATCTACAAGCTCACAATGCGTTGTGATGTGTTGTGTTTGTAGATCTGCTTTTTGCATTGTTACATTACATTGTTGGCAATTTTTTTGCAGTATGTTCGCCAATAGAGAGTATGCACATGCGTCACTTTTCCATCGGGACACGCCCCCCTCATCTAGACTGAGTGGCAAAACATTGAGGAGCATGGAGGGTTGGAGTTTGGAAGTGCTCGTTGGAAATCACTCAACGGTCCTGCTTACCACCTGTTTCTAAATTGCACATAATGCAGGACGCAGCAGGACGTTGGGTTATTGAAAACATGCGCTTCCAAACTCTGATACTTGTACAGAATTTATTGACAAAAAGTAGCTCATAAGATGTCTGGATTTTTATGAAACAAAAACTTTGCAGATAGAAAGAGGATAATTCAAGCTTTCCGTACAGCTGCCATGTTGGTGAGTTTAACATCGTTTAATACAATCAGATAGGACTTTTCTGTTTGGAGGTATGGACTGTCAAGGCCAGAAAAATTTTTTTTTGCCACTCGATAGGCGTTCCCGCATAACTTCCGGATACGATGATGTCACACGCATAGGCTCTATTATGACATGCCCAAAAGGTAGGGAGGCTGACGTTCATGTGCTTAAGTTAGTTTAGGAAGGCTATAGGCTAGCTAGCCCAGGATAGGGTTGATCAGCAATCACTGACCTACGGGTTAAACAAACCACTTCAGGAAAAAAAGTATAGATGTTTGGTGCTGGGAAAATCACTTCGCTCACATTTGATGGAAAGCATTTTCTCTCTAATGTGGGGTCTAATGACCTTTTGGTGGCACACCCCGTTTGCCGTCTACTCCAGCCCCACAAATTAACCACACTGCAACAGGGCGTTTAAAAGCCTGTTCTAAACCCAGGCTGGAGTGGCACCCCCCTCCCCTCCCTGCTGACCCCTATCATCAGCACCCAATCCATCAGACAGGTGCCACGTTGAAATGGTGCTCTATGTTGTACAGAACACCCACACACACTCCATTCAGAACATGTGCATTCACTCGCGCACACAGAGGCATGAACACAAACACAAGGAGTCTGCGCCCACACTGGGCGCGTACAATACACATGCAAGTCCACATACGCACGCACACAAGACTCTATCACACACACACACACACACACACACACACACACACACACACACACACACACACACACACACACACACACACACACACACACACACACACACACACACACACACACACACACACACACACACACACACACACACACACACACACACACAATATTCAGGAGTGGCAGTTTTAAAAACCCATTTTCCCCTTGGTTAAGCAAGCAGCACCAACACTCGACTAATGGAAAACTCTGCTCCTAAATGAGGTCGGAGAAATTCTATCTTACACACTAGTTGCTGTGAATTCTAATAAAGCGGCCTTTACAAGTCCTGTAGGCCATAGCATCACAGAGCGTACACTCTCAACAGGACTGAACCGTTAGGAGCAAATTCAAATCTACCTTAATAAAGGTCTATGTAGGATCTGAATTCACCTGTGCACACGTCTGTGTAGTTTTATTAAGTACTGTTCACACACTTTCTTTTTTTACTCTAAAATTACATCTGCTCAAGGCTTAACGACTTGAACCCGAGCATCCCTATTCTGGGCATGTCATAATGCATAACATTTGGCAAAAATTGGAGAATATTAGCAAAAATTGAAGATCTACAAACTAAGGGTGTCACGATACTCGATACGTATCGAAATCGAACCGAAAATGACGTACGATACAGTGTATCGATATCAAAAGCTGTATCGCGATTCAAGGGTTAATACAAATAATACTCCCGCGCATGCGCACATCCGATTGCACGTCCGTGTGAAGCCATACTCGTATGGAAGTCCATAGGTCCAAAAATTAAATAATAAATACCACAATGAAATAAATAATAAACACAATGATATAAATACAAAATACAATTAAATAAATACAAAATACAATTAAATAAATAAATGTATTTATTTATTGTGTATTTTTTTATATATCATTGGGTTTTCTATTTATTTCTTTGTGGTTCTTATTTATTTCATTGTAACTTTTAATGTCAACCTATATATATTACATGATGCCACTTTTAGCTATTTAATCAAGTCCATTGGTCCAAAAATTAAAAAATAAATATCGCAATGAAATTAATAAAATCCACAATGATATAAATAAAAATACAAATAAATAAATAAAAAATACAATTAAATAAATAAATGTATTTATTTATTCTGTAATGTTTTTTATTTTATTGCGTTTTATATTTATTTCATTGTGACTTTTAATGTCAACCTATATATATTACATGTTGCCACTTTTAGCTATTTCATAAGGTACATTGGTCCAAAAATGTTATAACAAATACCACAATGAAATATATAAAAAACATCATGATATAAATAAAAAATGCAAATAAATAAATAAATACATTTATTTATTTTTTAGTGTTTTTCATTTAATTGTGCTTTTTATTTATTTATTTTGGTATTTATTAAATGGGTTTTTTATTTCATGCTGTCTTTTCAAAAGAATGGCTTCCATTTACCCAATCATGGATTTCATGCTGTCTTTTCAAAAGAATGGCTTCCATTTACCCAATCATGGTTTGACATCGCCGTCTGTCAATCAACAGGAACGGGGCGGGACCATAGGGTGGGACCTATTTGCTGATTGGGTAATCCCTGGCTCTGGATTACTTTGGTCTGTCTGTAAAACTGAAGCCAGCTCCGCCATTTTTAAATCCCACTGAATATCACTAGTGTTTTTATCTGTAGATAAAGTAGGCCTATTATAATCGATTTGTAGTAAATAGATCAGAGAGAGAGAGAGAGAGAGAGAGAGAGAGAGAGAGAGAGAGAGGGAGAGGGAGAGGGAGAGAGAGAGAGAGAGAAGTTGCCACAATAAGGTGTCAACGAGGTGGTCAGCAGTGTAAATGGCTCTTACAATTTAAATAAGGCTACAATTACAATGACCAGTTACAGATACACTTCATCCACCTGAAAGGTGCGAATAGTTGCTACTATACTTTTTGGGAGGGATGTTCAGCAATAGAAATGACCCAAAAAAATTACAGTATCAGTATGCTCAGGTTTAAAAACGTGACAGTGCTTACAGACAAATTATATGCTTGGTTTGATTAATAAGCTAAATTGAAAAAAGAAATAAAAAAACAGATTACAGGACAACAATATCAGATATCCCCATCATGCAAGAATAAAGACAGTAAACTCAAATAGCATTCAATGTGGGTTAATAATGAAAAAATATGTAATCAGTTACTTCAACTTGATTATATGCAAGTATAAAGACCGTAAAACTATATATACATTGGGGGTGGTTAATAAGGAAGAATACAAATGAATATTTGATGGGGCGCTGGGTCCGCGGAAGTTTACAAAATTGTGGAGGGGGTCCTTTGGTCCTATAAGGATGGGGACCCTTGAGATAGAGAATGCCAGTGTTAAACATTACTTACAGCGGCCCTGAAGGTTAAATCTGTACTCCAGGTTGAACACCTGTATATCGGTATCAGAGAATGAACATTTTAAATTGAATGTTCAATAAGGAGGTTCAAGCATGTTTGTTTTTACTTTATTTTCTTTTTTCCCCAGTTTTTTTTTCCATAAGCAGAATTAGAGGGTATCCAACAACATAATTATGATTTGTTTTGGTTTTCATTTCATTTAATTGTATTATTTAAAAAATATTGTTTTATATATACATCGTGGGTGTTCCTTTCCTTTAATGCCTATGCGAACCCGGGGGTCTGGTGAAGGGGTTAAGAAGCGGTCTGGGTTGTTTTACAATCACATGACCACCAGATCAGAGGAAGAGAATGTCCCTATTTCTAGCAGGCAAACTATAGAGTACATGAATACATTAATGATCACTGACTGATCTATGTACAATGTACTGAAAATATATGCTTTTTTATGATAGTGTGTGATGTTGTGTGAACTGTTTGCCCATACATAGTGATGTGATGTAATGTCTCTCCCCTCTGAAAAGCTTTTTAAAAAATAAAATGAAAAGTTGGTAACCAAAGAAAATAAGCAGGTTCAGAGGGTATCCAGATATATATGGTTTGTTTTTGTCTTTATTTTATGTTTTAAAATGTTTTGTTATACATAATTGTTTTATTTTCTGAGGGTAAATTAGTAATGTCTGTGAGAACCCTGGGGTCTAGTGTGGTTTGTTTTGCAACCACAGGACAGCTATGTCATAGGAAGAGATAGATATTATTGTTGTAAGCAAGCAAACAGCCGAATACATTAATATATATCACTGATAGACAATCTGTACACTGGAAAAAGAGGCACCTCTTTCATTTGCAGTGGGAATTTGTGTGAACTGTTTGTCTCTGCTTACATGACATTATATCTTATCTCAGGTACGTGATAATCAGCTTTATTGTCACATCACAGGTTTAAAAAATGGGTGAAATTTGTTTTTGTGCATAGTTCCCATCATATTATTTCCATAGAAAAAAATAAAGGGAAGAAAAAGAAGGGGGTGGGGGTGCAAGGGGGAAAGGAGATCAATCAAGTAAACAAATTATCTACATATTTACACATACCTATATCACGTGTCTCAAGGGTCTCAAGGGTCCCCATCCTTATAGGACCAAAGGACCCCCTCCTAAACTTCCGCGGACCCAGCGCCCCATCAAATATTCATTTGTATTATTCCTTATTAACCACCCCCAATGTATATATAGTTTTACGGTCTTTATACTTGCATATAATCAAGTTGAAGTAACTGATTACATATTTTTTCATTATTAACCCACATTGAATGCTATTTGAGTTTACTGTCTTTATTCTTGCATGATGGGGATATCTGATATTGTTGTCCTGTTTTTTTTTCTTTCTTTTTTCAATTTAGCTTATTAATCAAGCCAAGCATATAATTTGTCTGTAAGCACTGTCACGTTTTTAAACCTGAGCATACTGATACTGTCATTTTTTATTGCTGAACATCCCTCCCAAAAAGTATAGTAGCTTAGCAACTATTCGCACCTTTCAGGTGGATGAAGTGTATCTGTAACTGGTCATTGTAGCCTTATTTAAATTGTAAGAGCCATTTACACTGCTGACCACCTCGTTGACACCTTATTCTCTCTCTCTCTCTCTCTCTCTATCTCTCTCTCTCTCTCTTCTCTCATCTCTCTCTCTCTCTCTCTCTCTCTCTCTCTCTCTCATCTCTCTTCTCTCTCTCTCTCTCTCTCATCTCTCTCTCTCCTCTCTCTCTCTCTCTCTCTCTCTCTCTCTCTCTCTCTCTCTCTCTCTCTCTCTCTCTCTCTCTCTCTCTCTCTCTCTCTCTCTCTCTCTCTCTCTCTCTCTCTCTCTCTCTCTCTCTCATCAGTGTGAAGAAAAAAACATTAACAAGTAAGTAGGCTATCATTTTAGTGAGGGAGGAAATCGCGGGGGGGTCCTCGGGGGGTCCGCGAAAAAAAACAACAACTATCTAATCTAAAGTAAACATCACATCCCTCAAGTCATTCTCATTCACATATGCCATAACTTTTACTACAAATCGATTATAATAGGCCTACTTTATCTACAGATAAAAACACTAGTGATATTCAGTGGGATTTAAAAATGGCGGAGCTGGCTTCAGTTTTACAGACAGACCAAAGTAATCCAGAGCCAGGGATTACCCAATCAGCAAATAGGTCCCACCCTATGGTCCCGCCCCCGTTCCTGTTGATTGACAGACGGCGATGTCAAACCATGATTGGGTAAATGGAAGCCATTCTTTTGAAAAGACAGCATGAAATCCATGATTGGGTAAATGGAAGCCATTCTTTTGAAAAGACAGCATGAAATAAAAAACCCATTTAATAAATACCAAAATAAATAAATAAAAAGCACAATTAAATGAAAAACACTAAAAAATAAATAAATGTATTTATTTATTTATTTGCATTTTTTATTTATATCATGATGTTTTTTATATATTTCATTGTGGTATTTGTTATAACATTTTTGGACCAATGTACCTTATGAAAATAGCTAAAAGTGGCAACATGTAATATATATAGGTTGACATTAAAAGTCACAATGAAATAAATATAAAACGCAATAAAATAAAAAACATTACAGAATAAATAAATACATTTATTTATTTAATTGTATTTTTTATTTATTTATTTGTATTTTTATTTATATCATTGTGGATTTTATTAATTTCATTGCGATATTTATTTTTTAATTTTTGGACCAATGGACTTGATTAAATAGCTAAAAGTGGCATCATGTAATATATATAGGTTGACATTAAAAGTTACAATGAAATAAATAAGAACCACAAAGAAATAAATAGAAAACCCAATGATATATAAAAAAATACACAATAAATAAATACATTTATTTATTTAATTGTATTTTGTATTTATTTAATTGTATTTTGTATTTATATCATTGTGTTATTATTTATTTCATTGTGGTATTTATTATTTAATTTTTGGGACCTATGGACTTCCATATACTCGAGCTGCTGTTGTGTTTTTCCGTGCATCGCTCATGCGTGCTTACGACGGGGGAGGAAAAAAAAGACGACAGGACAAACTCACACACACCGCAGAGGAGTTTGGAGGAGACAGAGACCGCTGTAGCATTGCGTCTGTACTAGGCTACTACTTTCCATTTCACCATGGCCACTGCTGAAGCCAGCAATGGCAATGATAATACACAAACGGAAGAATTGAAAACCCTCCCGCTTCCTTAAGTCAAAAGTCTGACAATATTTTGGCTTCCAGTGAATTATGAGGGCACCCGACGCGTTGTTGACAAAACGGCTACCGTTTGTCGATTATGCTCCACATTGATAGCTGCTCCGTCTTCTCTTTTTCCCCTCTACACCTATACCTCTCGGCCAAAAATAGCCGATCTACAAGCTCACAATGCCTCGCAGCGTGAGGCGTTGTGAGCTTGTAGATCTGCTATTTTTGGCTAAAGTTCACCTCAGAAAAAGGGATGGGGTTAAGGTAAAAAAAAAAAACCCTGTTGAAGACCCCTGGCTTAGCTTATTATTCACATTTCTTACCTGTTCAAACAATGTGAACATACTTTAAGATGTTTAAGAACATGTAGCCAAATAACAGTTGTCTTTGGATCCTTTTTTCTTACATGTTCAACTTTGTATTTAGATTTTATTTAGTTATAGAGCTTCACAAGAATGTGGGTTTAAGTGGGTCAAAATGTGTGTTTATACAAGGCTCCTAGTAGGTATATAAAGTCTATCTTTTCATGTGTGTAGTGGTGGTAAATGTAAGGAAAGTTTTGCGTTTGTTCATGGCATCTGTAAACCCGCTTCTATGGAAACTTGAGTAACAACAGCAGGTGGAAAGTATAATCTAAAGGATGCACTCTAGCACATTCACACTAACCCTTGCTAAGGCTTTGCTTCTGTGTATCCAGCATCCAGTACACAGAACAAATTTCTGTGTATCCAGCATCCAGTACACAGAACAAATAGCAAATACATAATTATATATGCATAGGCAGGAACGTAGAGCAGCAACAAAGTCATGCACCCTATGCACTTGTTGTGCAAGTTCTGCTCAAAGTACAAAGTATGTGTAAGTAAGATATGAGAGCCAAAGAAAAGACACATTTTACCTCTGGGTATGTTGAGGCTACACTACTTTCAAGCTACAAGCTCACACTATTCAGCACTGCAATTGTGACACAGTAGGACATAACACATTCCTTTGAAATTATAAATCCATGCCGAGTTAAAATTCACTCATCTAATTCCCATGACCTTGCAAAATTCAAACAGTATTTGTAGTGAAAGAGAGTGTCGGCTCCCCTGAAAGAAACATGAGCTCCCCAGAAGTCCTCATTTGGGAAATTTAGGGGAAACTTTAAAATATAGTGATTTTTGGTGCCACTGGTTTTATTTCTCTGAATAAATGCATACATTCCCGTATATTTACGGTTCCTCAAATAAATATTAGGTTATAGTAAAGCGCTTGTCACTGTGCATGTTTATTCGTGCATGCTAATTTCCGATAATTTGTCTCTAATAAACTCTTGTTGTCTATAGATGGGTTTCCCGTTTGTAAACATTGAGGATGATGCGCGCGCAGTGGAGGGAAGAGCCTGTAGAGGGCGCTATTACCCGCAGCATCTCTGGCCACTGTACATTGATAAAATAAATGGTCTTCACCGGGTTTAATGAAAGTAGATTAAATGATGCAGTTTGTAATATCTTCTTTACTCAATAAAAATGATTTGTCGGAAGTTGGATCTGTCTGTATATAATAGCAGCATTATGCCTATTCTGCCTATAATAGCAGCATTATGCCTATCTAAATCCCGAAAATAACAATAGAGTGAATGGCACTTCCGGGTCGTTCTACCTCCCGCATGCGCAGAATGCACACTCTGCTCTGTGATGACGTCGCGCGGAAACCCATCTATTGCTGCTGTGGCCTTTCATCTGTGTGCATTCAACTCAATGCTCGTTACACGCTGTACGTTGTCTTATTGTATTGTATTGTATTGTATGACATGCAACCTAGTAGGTCTGGCCTGTTTAACAAAGTAGCGTAGCGTAATGCAAGCCTGTCCACTTTGCGTTAGCATTTGTTCTTGAGCGATTAAAAAAGAAAACATTGCTATGACACAGCAGAAAATGTTGGTGGTTTGAATCCTTAACGGATCATGCCTCTGGCTTTACACGTAGGCAGCCACATTATGTGTAATTATGAATTATTATAATACTTGACCTTATGACTCATTATAATAGGCTGTATAATGTATTATGATTACATTATGAGTACGTATGATAACTTATACCTGTAATTATACAGTGTTAAACAGATTATTACACTGCATATATATACTTGACCTATACTTGAAGTCATTATATATGCGTTATCAAGAAAGAGCGACCCCCTCTTGGACAGGTGGCGCCATCTTGTGAGGTTTTCAGTTATTACTTTCAATGGTGTGACCCCACATTCTCTTTCTATATAATGTGTCATGATTATTGTTATAAAGCATTATGAGTATTTGTGAGTTCTTATAACTACAATTATAGAGAGTTATAAGCAGATCATAAGGCATTATACGTATGCTTATTGCATTATAGACATGGGATGTATAGCAAGTGTTACCCAAAAAACACATACAATACAGTAAGTGAAAATGTAAATAACAAAGAAGGACTTATTTCCATTGTGGTCCTCATGATGTACAAAATGACATGGCAACCTTGGCATTAGATGTTACAATACAGTTGGCATTGTAAAAAAACAGAGTACTGTGTGCTTGCACAGGCACACTTTCCAGCAGCCATCTTTAGACCTTTTGTTTTAAAATGAATCTTGCTAGAGGTCAAATTGTCTAAAGGCAGTTTCTTCCAGAAGTCTATGGTCTTCCACTCTAAATATATGGCAGTACACTTCCCTACCAAGTACAGTTGTATTCTAGACACATTAGCTATAATGGATCTGGCGTTATAGTAAGTGCCTGAAGACCCCATTGCTCCTCTGTGTTCAAACATAACTGCAATGCCAGTCTTTCTTTACCAAGTACGTTCCAGGCAGGAGCAACTGAACACAATTACTTGTAACCGCGCACTTTACAGAAAGCCATCTCATAGGCATCTTAGGAATTGCCTTGCCTTTGTTCATGAGAGTGAACAAAGATGATATGAATTCAGGTTAGGACAGCCAAGAAGGGATAGGAAATTGGCAAAATGGTCCAATATTGTTTAATAACGGTAAATCACTTTTATGTTATTGTTTTGAAAGGTGCTATGTGCAGCAAATAAAAGCCTTACTTACTGTACTTCTTTACTGAATTCCTCACAAGATCACGAGAACAAAACATCCTGAGTAGCCAATTTATTTAAGGCATATCATCCCTCAGACAGAATGGGCTGCAACTACAAACACAGAGTCATGCAGCTGTGGGTTTTGCTATATAAAGCATATGAGATGGCCCTTTTAGGGATTCAGTTACTATTCCAATGGCAGCAAAGCAAGTGCCCTGAGCAACTTGTGGTTGAACGTGTCGTGTTAAACGCGGCACCAGAGCCAGGCGCGTAGCTTTCAGTGTCCGAGAAACGGCCATTCTCCTGGGCGTTTCATGTATAACAAAGGCTTTGGGTTTCAGCGGACAGTACAGCCAAAACAAATGTGTTAACAGTGTGCTGATGGGAAAAATAGGGGCATTGGCACAAACTGTGCCAGCTAACGAGCTGACTACTAACAGGTAAATGACGGAACAGCCCACCCTGTAGAATTTCTAAGGTTTTGGAAAGAACAACTTTTTATGCTTTGCATAATGCATCCTCTGACCGATTCTGGCTGATCAGGAACCGGTGGATCACGTTGTCACGCTCATGTCACTATGACTGAGCCATAACCATATAAGGAGTTCCCAAAGCAGCTACGCCCAAATATGGAGTGTGTTGTCTAACCTCAATGTGTCGTCATGGCGCACCAGGCGCAACCAAATTAGTCAGCTCCATATGTGGGCACAAAAACGGTCATGCCCATATATGGGCGATGATTTACAATTGGCTGAAGCGGACTTTGCCACGTTCTTCACGGCGACTCGCTCGTCTGAGCTCGCTTGGCGGTGCCTCTCGTGGCTCAAGTTCGCTTGAGACGGAGCGCCGTCTGAAGCGAGCGTTCCGCACCGGCGGGGCGAGTGGTCCGCCGCCGGGGGCGAGAGTTCCGCTCAAGCAGGGCGAGCGGTCCGCTCAAAAAATGGGAGCGAGCGTGATCGAGGACGAGCATTCCGGTACAGTAACCTGAAGATGAGGAAATAAACGACCAAACAATGATAACAATGAAAAACAAGCGAATAACGCTCGCTCTCTCTCTCTCACTCTGTAATAGAATCCCCTTCTCTCCCTCTCTCTCTCTGATGAAACCCTTCTATTTTATCTTTACTCTCTCATAGAAACCACACACACACACACACACACACACACACACACACACACACACACACACACACACACACACACACACACACACACACACGCACACGCACACGCACACACACGCACACACACACACACAGGCTTGAAGGCTGAGACCCCTCGTTACAGGTGTAGCCGATGTGAAAGTGAATTAATGGCCCTGAGGTGGAGAGAGAACGAAAGAAAGAAAGAGTACTGATCTTTTCCCTTTCTCCCCGTTCTCTTTTCCTCATGCAACACTCACTCTCTCGTGCTCTCTCTCTCTCTCTCTCTCTCATGCACATCATCACTGCCTTTCTCCAATGATTAGACATCATCACTTTCTCAACCCCCAACCACCCCACCCCCCATCCCTGAACCTCACCTCTCCCACTCAGCCTCTTCTCTCCCCTCCTTCAGTCCACCCCTGCCCTCTTTTCTCCCCTTCCTTTCTCCCTAGCGTACACTATGTGCTTACCCCCTTCCACCTTCACTCCCCTCCTTTCCTCTCTCCCTGATGTATGTCCTTACCCCCTTCCACCTCATTCTCCTCGTTTCCTCTCTCCCTGACGTATGTCCTAAACCCATTTCACCTCACTCTCCTCTCTCATTGACATACGTCCTTACCCCCTTACACATTCTCTCTCCTCCTTGCCAAACGAGAGGCAGAACGGCAGTACCATTGCTAGAGCCCGACCGATGCCAGATTTTTGGGTCCGTTGCCGATACCGATTTTGAGAGTCCTGGACCACCGATTGCCGATGTTTTTGACCGATATTTTGTAATTAAATAAAATAAAAAATAAATTTCAAAAACGTTTTTTCATTAAAGTTAAGAATACAAGATTGAGAACATTTAAATAAAATGCAATCACATTATTACAAATAAACATGAATACAATTATTTGAAAACTTTAGTTACTAGTCACTTTGTAGATTTTAATTATTAATATTATTACTAAACATGCATTAACCACAAGTCTTCAGCCCTTTTTAAACTTTGGCTATTTGCAGTGGTGGAAAGTAGTACATTTACTAAATTACTGTACTTAGTACAATTTTGAGGTATTTGTACTACGTATTTCCAATACTTTTACTTCTACTCCACTACATCTCAGAGGCAAATATTATACTTTTACTCCACTACAATTATTTGAAAACTTTAGTTACTAGTTACTTTGAATATTTTGATTATTATTACAAAACAAATTACAATTAACCTCTTCAGCCCTATATAGGGCCATTTGAAAATAGCCTTGAAAAAAGATTTTTATACCTTTGAGAACTTGAAATTGATTGAAATTTGATGCCAATACTTTTGTACTTTTACTCAAGTACATTTTGAAGACTTTTACTCGTAACAGAGTATTTCTATATTGCAGTATTGATACTTTTACATAAGTAAAACATTTTAGTACTTTTTCCACCACCGGCTACTTGAAAATAGCAGATCACAACATGTTGCTATGCAGTGCTTTGTGAGCTTGCAGATCTGCTATTTTCAAAACATTTTCATACATAATGATAAGGGTTGTAGTGCACTTCTAAATTTTGGATTTGGGTTTTGGTCAATTGATTTAGTTTGTTTTCATATTACATTGACACGATGCTGTCACCGCATCCTGCAACAGACGTGCCCATGCAGAGCCCGTCCATCGATTGGTTGTGAAATCGCCCCGACAACCAACAACAACCAATAAAACCCACAACTGTCCCTTCGGACTATAGGATCTATTCTAAACTATGGGATTGTAAAACTTGAGCGTCGAGTCACTCAGGCTTGAGGCTTTGAGCGCAACAAAAAAAATGAACGGCCCAAGGTAAGGGTAATGCTTTACAAAGTTGTAAGAGGAATCCCTTCGTGAAAGTAAATGAAACTCGCCCCAAAACAGCTCACCCACATTATTTTTTGCGGACCCACGGTTCTTGCATTTGTTTGATGATAAGGTTAGAACATAGTTTTACTGGGGTTACGTTTAGAAATAAGGTTAGGTAGGTTTAGGCATAGTTTACTGAAGTTACGTTTGTGAATACCGCCGGATTTACCCCGGGGCGACTGTGTTTTAGGGCGACTGTGTTTTGGGGCGAGAGTTTTGGTATTCACCGTACGACTGCCAAGCAGCACTCCTCCGCTCAGAAACAGCGTGGAGATGTTAAATTAACGTCTCACTCAGAGAGACGTTAATATATATTTCTTTAGCGATATACAAGTAGCTTAGAAGATTGTAGTAGCCTATGCCCAATTGCCCATAAAAATATATACCTAACCGTTGCATCATGATCCATAAATTAACAACGAGCCTCGCGTCGAGTCATTCATATCATTTATTAATTAATTGAGCTCATAGGTCTCTCTGGAAGGCATTGTAGTGGTAGATAACTGTAATTTCACTCAGTATTATCGAGAGATTGTTGAGAAAAACGAGCAATCTTTGTGGATTTCACAAATAAATATAAACACCTTTACCGCAGCTGCGCAGCAATTGCACAATCAGTGAAAATATTAATGACAAAAACATCGGAACATCGGGGGAAATAATGACCGATGTCCGATATTGACATCGGGGTCCAAAATTACCGATACATCGGGCTCACCGATGTATCGGTCGGGCTCTCTCTAATGAGCCATAGCCACTGATCATGTACATGCAGGAAAGGAGTCTTCAGGAAAGGAGTCTTCATGAATTATAAACAGCATTGGTCGACCGGTTAGCCTAGTAAAGGATTAACCAGTCGCAGAGCAGTTGTCTGTCCCTCCAGGCTACAGTATGTGATTTTGTCTATCCTCTGTTGGCCTGACAACTGTCCCTCCAGGCTATGGGATGTAGTGAGCAGAGCAGAGCACAACTTGCGTCTGGCTTGACACGAGGGCTCACAGGAGGATAGAAGAAGTGCAGACAGCCAGTGTCTGGGGTGATACTAAAACTTCCATGATCGCCCTGTGGCGTAAGGAGCGTTGCAGCCAATTCCGTTGAGCATTTGTCCCGAAAACAAAAGATGCTGTCACTAACCACAGTTTTGACCCAGTCTTGTTTTAATCTATTTCACCCCCCCCCCCCAACCCACCCCACACATACGGAATATGTATACTGTAAAAATGAAAAGGACAGCCACCAGCACTACCCCCCCCGCCCCATCTCTCTCTTGCTCTCTTTATCTCTCTCTCTCTCTCTCTCTCTCTCTCTCTCTCTCTCTCTCATATGAGTCTTATTCAATCTCCACCCTCTTTTCTCTGGTTTGACACCAATAAGTTGGAAGGCAGCTGCAGGGGACACAACTGATGCCCCCCCCCCCACACAAACACACACTCTGCAGATAGTAGACACACATAAGCATGTAAGCACCTACTGTAGCCTACACACACACACGCGCGCGCGCGCTAACACAAATGTTGGGAGAGTTAAGTCTTAAAAATGGCATTCTTAAATATTTATAACTTTAGTGTGCTTATTGTGTAATAGTCACTGCATGTGCCCACATGCCATGACTATTAATGGGCGTAAACTGTAATCACCTTGTGCGATCGTACACAATTAATTATGCAGCATTGTCATTGTCATGCAGCAGACGATCAGTCCCAGTGGCACACACAAGGTTTTGGATTTGGTGGCATTTATTAACTGTGCCTTCTAGAGGCTGGGTGGGACCTAAATCCTGCCAGGAAAAAAGCACATTAACGGAGCGGTATTAATCCATTCAATCCGGGAACGCATCTGTGTCACTTTAGTGAGCCGTGCTATGAGGTTGTAGATCTGCTATTTTTTTTTTAAATCGTGTCCTGGAGGACCCGGGAACTAAATATTTTACAAACGTTCGCTTTAAATATATATATATATATATATTCCAAGATTTGCAAAATAAATCACGATTTTTCAAAAAGAATAGCAGATCTAGAGACCCCTTAACAGACGACGTCACACTGATAAGAACCAGTATGGGCGCAATGAAACCCATTCTATCAGGTCTCGCTAGGACGCGCCTCACCAGCCAACACACAAGAAGAGGAAGAGGGGGTTGCAAAACAACAGGTTGAGAATTGATTGCATGAAACAATCACCTGTGCATCCAGTCTCAATGTTGGTAAACAAATAATTGGTCTATAAGCTACTGTATGAGCTTGTATATCTGCTATTTTTTTAATAGCCAAAGAAATTCTTTCTGAGATTCTTTCCCGGTCTTAATGGGTTAACTCAGCTAATTAAAAACACTTAGGCTAATCCCTCCCATCTTGTGAGGTGTTTCTGTATTAATTCTGTGGCTATACCAAGAGCGCTGTAAAATGAGTGCTCTCAATCCATTTGAAATTTTCTTTGACCCTGCAAGACCCAGATGCAGAAAAAGTTAGATTTTTTTTCACCTTGCATATGTTGTAGGAAGCATCTATGAATAAATAAATAAATACATAAATAAATAAATAACACATTCACCCTACAAATAAATATTCTGTTACTACTTGAAAAGGTAAGAAAATCAATGTGTCCAACAAATCTTTATTATCTATTGCCGACAGTTGTCGATCACAAGATGGCCAAACAGCTGTCTCACAACAACCTTCACAACAGACAAGCCTCTTCAAAAACGCACGCCCATGTGACACTTTCATCAGCAAAAAACCTTTTCAACCGGTATACGGAAACTCTCATCATAAGCCCTTCTGGATTAGAGAGCATCCTCAGCTCAATGCCCAACATGTAAAAGTAAAATGTTACTACAGCTACTGTCAGTCAACAACACCGCGGCAAGGACAATTACAGTGCAGAAAAGCACTGAAGAGAAACAAAGAGCTTCTCTCTAACGTCCAATGCATGCTAACAACAACCAAAGCTCATGAATAGCACAGACCTTCACCCCCCTTATCTGCCACGCAGCCTTGCTCTGACCGCCCGACTGCCAGGCAGGTAGACTGGGCACGAAATGCCTGCTTATTTAACCCATTCAATCCGGGAACACATCTGTGTCATTTTTATATTTCTTTGGCTATTCAAAAATAGCAGATATACAAGCTCATAGCGCGGCACTCGGTGCCGCGCTACGAGCTTGTCGATCGGCTATTTTAGAAAAATCGTGAAAATGGGTGCAAATCTTTGAATATTTATTTTTAAAAGCGACCATTTGTAAAATATGTTGTTCCAGGGACCCCCAGAAGCAAAGATTTGAGTTACAAATGTTCGCTTTCAAAATATATATATTCAAAGATTTGCACAAATGTTCGAGATTTTTCAAAAATAGCAGATCTACAAGCTCATAGCGCGGCACTCGGTGCCGCGCTATGAGCTTGTATATCTGCTATTTTTGAATAGCCCAAAGTATAAAATAATGGTTCTATATTCAAATCTAAAATGACACCGATGCGTTCCCGGTCTTAATGGGTTAAACATTTAATGAAATTAGAAGCGAGGCAAAGCTGCAGTGTTTCTCATCACGTCAAAGCCAGTTATGCATGCTGCCTGGAAAACACATGTTTTATTCAAGTCCATGTTTCTCAATAACATTGCAGTGTTGTCTTTCACGTTTGTTGTTTTTTCACAGCCTGTTTAAAGTTGTTCGATAACACAGGCCCCTGGGACAGGGCCCTAGAATGGAAATGGTGCTTATGAAAAACATGGTCTGAGGAAGAGTACTGTTCCTGTGTCAAATAAGGTTTTCTTTCTTGCATGTTTGATACTTGAAAAATATACCATACAGCCCAAATGTCCTGTTACAAAATATATAAGACAAAAGTATTTTGACAGCAAATTATTGTGTATTGTAATACGTGAATGTATTACATTAGTTCTGTCTTTTTCGATATTTTATTGCTATTATTTATTTATTTCTCTGTTATATTTGTGGTGCAGTATAGCAAGTGATTTGAAGTGATGTGTTTTGCTGGTTTGTATTCATAAAAATAAATATATATTGAGAAAAAAAGACTTGCACACCCACACGCACTGAGGACTCTCTCGCATCAGGTTCTGAATCAGAGATGATTATACTGAAGGCTGAATAGAGTCGGGCAGATGGCCTGCGGGGGTGAGGCGCGAGGCCTACACCTTTAAGCTGCAAACCTTCATAGATTTAAAAGATCAAAAGTTAACAAAAAAAAAAGAAGCGCCAGCTTGAGGAACTGTTAGAGATTGCTTCCCGCTGCTTCATCATCCACACACGGCCGGAAGATGCTCAACCGAAGATGCTCAGAGACTATTCAGAAAGAGGCTGAATTTATCCGCCGTGGGAAAGAGGTGCGCAAGAGGAGTGATCGCGACGCTTGAGTGACTGCCTCTGCATTTGTTTAACTACCATCCCCAGCAACCTGGAAGTTTGGATGGAACCATGCAGGGGTGAGGTGGGATTGGGAGGGGAGGGGAGGGGTACATTCTGTTCATCCATTTACCTCCATATGGCTCTATGCTTGGCATTGCGCTACACAGTTCTTCCTCTTGTTAGAGGCATCTGGGATGGGAGAGGAGCCATCTGAACCTAGCCAGCCACATTACCAACACATGTAAACAAATTTGTTCAGCTCCACAATGAGGGAGAAAATTCCTATTTTATTCTTCTTTTTTTGTGAACATTTTTTAAAATATTCGCCGCACGGACGCCAGGAAAATACGACCACGGCTAATTGAATTTCTGCCCGCCTCTCTTGCCTCTTTCTGCTCCATCCCACTGCCTATCCGCGTGACTTATTTGTGGCTTTTTGGATGAGGATTGACGTGTTGCCAAGATACCTTGGCAGGAATGTTTAGGGATGGAGGACAGGAAACCATTAACCCATTAAGGCCGGCGGGAACGCATCTGTGTGTCATTTTAAGATTTCTTTGGGCTATTCAAAAATAGCAGATATACAAGCTCATAGCGCGGCACAGAGTGCTTGCGCTATGAGCTTGTAGATCTGCTATTTTTGAAAAATCTTGAAAATTGGTGCAAATCTAATATATATATATATATATATATATTATAAGCAAAATAATTTAACTCAAATCTTTGCTTCAGGGGGTCCCTGGAACAAAATATTTTGAGATGGGGGTCCGCGTCCAAATACATATTTGGATGTACATAAATACATTTTGGGGGTCCTTGACATGAAAAAGTTTGGGGACCACTGACATAGAAACATACGTTTTTTTCAGAAAACTGGTAGGATTTAGAAGACATTTGTAGAATCCCCAGAAGCAAAGATTTAAGTAAAAAATATAAATTCAAAGATTTGCAGAAATGTTTCACAATTTTTCAGAAAATAGCAGATCTACAAGCTAGCTTGTATATCTGCTATTTTTAAATAGCCAAAGACAGAGGTGTGTTCCCGGATTGAATGGGTTAAGACAGATATAAGCAATCAATCAGATGAGGATTGTTTGTACTTCCCACAGCCAAGTGTGTATGGTCATTCAAAAGGAAACGATGATACCCGCTACAAATTAGATGCATGACAAAGGAATTCATCAGAGCTAGAAATGACATGGCCTCGGTAATGTCTCCGTCAATAACAATAAATCAGACGTGGGGTGGGCATGACAAGGCACAGGGGAGGAATTAAGCAACTAGCTCTTGCTCTTCATGGTTTTTATCTGCTAATAATTGTCTGTTTGTTTTGGCATGACTTTAACCAAGCAGTGAGGAAGCAGTTGGAGAGTGATGAAATCAGAGAAAACATAAGACAAGTGAATAATGAGTAAAGGAAGGGAAGATGATAGGTGGGAAGTGTGCAAGTTATTTTTAATGTGTTGTGTGTGTTGGGGGGGGGGGGCGGTGGGATCGTAGGTGATATAAAATATTAAATTAAGACAATTTTAACTATGCTATAGTCCATTCTATGCTACACACTGGATTAACTGGTTGGTTATGGTTGTCAATCAGTCGATTGATTGATTGATTGTTTGTTTGTTTGATTGATTTGTAAAATGTATAAATTAATCAAACATAATTAATTATAATGCTGAAAGAGCTGGCTAATAGAACTAATGAAAAATGGGGTGGCCATGTTCTTGAAACTTCCTCAACTGTGTTGTATGCCTTTATTTATTGAACAGGCTTTTTCATAATTGTTCATATAAACTTGATACTTTTTTATACTTGGTTTAAGGATACTGTGATCATGCTCGGCCACCTCAATATACATTTAAAATCATGTGTTAATCACATGAATACACTGTAGGATTCAGCATGTTAACATCACCATTGTGCAGACAGCTCTGGCTGCAAATGCAAAACACAAACAGAGAATGTAGATTTATCACAAAACCACAAAGTATCTGTTTCCGACTTTCTGCCTGAATAAGTTTAAAATTAGCTTTGAACCGAGATTCTTTTACTCTCTCTTCACTTTTAGTTGAGAGTTTATGTGACTTATGTGTGCCTGTGTGACTTGTGCGACTGTCAAGAAGTTTCTTCAAAACTGAGAAATACATAAATTTCACATTCATGAGGGAATGCATTGCGATAATGCTTAAGAAAAGCATAGCATCAGCTCCCGGATGGCAGATAAGGTGGACTAGTGCTGACAATGCTTGACTAAAACACACATCTTCTCTCTCTCTCTCTCTCTCTCTCTCTCTCTCTTTTGCCTTACCATGCTGTCACACTCTTTCCCCTCTCTCTCTCTATCCCCCCTTACCATGCTGTCAAGCGCTCTCTCTCTCTCTCCCTCTCCCTCTCCCCCTCTCTCTCTCTCTCCCTCTCTCTCTCTCTCCCTCCCTCCCTCCCATGCTGTCATAGATTGACTTTAGGTGGGAGATGCTGACTTAACAAGCTCAAATAATACCACGCACGCACACACACGCACACACACAAGGCATGCACACCCTCGCACAGGTGTGTACACACATACTGCTAACTAGGCCTATAACCTATACCATCCTCATAATCAATCCATGGCTAAGGACTATTACCACGTGAGTGGCATTAAAACAAATCGCAAAAAAAGTAAAAGAAAAGTCTAGCTCCATCCAACTCCACTGTCTATGACTCCATGATGTAACACACAACACAGGCTCTCATTCAGCAGCCACAAAGACAGAGAGGAATAACATGTAGTTTACTAATCTGTATCAAAGCTGTGAATTAGAATCTGGTGATATATGCCCTGGTTTAAATTACCGACCACCTATTAATCATTGGCCGTGACATGAAGATATTAGGGCTGTGACAGCCAGGGCCATTTCTGTCCTAACCTTAGCCTGGCCTCAATTACAAGCCACATTATCACTCATTAACTTCAATCAAGTCCTCCCCTGTGGAAGGAGAGTATTTATTTTTGGTCAAGGAGCGCAGCCGTCATATCACAACATCTATTCGAGCACGAGGAGGTTGTGTCACCGTGCCAGGTTTCCATCAGTCATTGTTTTAAATTACAATCACCTCTGAAAAACTGTCTATCTAATTGCCTACTCCAAACGCTGTGCTGCTCTAAAAGACCATTCAACAGGCGGTCTGAGACCCCAAGGGGGTCCTCAGAGTTACTACAGGGGTGCCGCCAAATCTTTGTGTGATAGGAACTTTTTTATTATATTTTTTACATTATCCACCTGAACCCAAGCATCCTGATTTTAGCAGGGAACATTGGCCGAAAATAGCAGATCTTCAAGCTTGCAACGTGTTGCTCATGCGGTGTGGGCTTGTAGATCAGCTATTTTCGGCAAAGAGATTTGGTGCAGAGGGAAAAAAGAGTAGACCACGTACAGAGAGAGTTAAAGTGGTTAAATGTCTGAAAAAACACATGAACATGAATCCACCATCATATTAATAGAAAAGATAACAAACAAAACCAAAAAACTATGCAAAATGGAATCCATGTGCTAACTAAAAAACAACGTAATGCTTCCTAAGGTTAATATGAGCATCAAAGCAATATTTTAAATACTTTTTATTAGCACATACATTCCATAAGGCTGGACCCTAACTCTATGGCTGAACCACACATGGACAAATGACATCACGAACTTGCGAAGGGAGCGGTCCCTATATTTATGGTGTTTTAAATTTTAAATTTTAGTTATAGAGGGGCAATTATAATGTATTACTGCTTATAAGGCTTATTAGCCAGGGATCCTTTTAACAGTTTGCAAAACAAGCACAGAAAGTACAGTTTAATACAAATTCTGCTGCTAAAGCTAAAAATTAAGGAATGAATTCAAGAAAGCGCTATGGCTTGTTTCCATCAATTTCAATTCATTGAATACATTGGTACAACATTGGTACAACATATTTTTTCAGATGGGGGGGGGGGGGGGGTCGGCGGCCAAATAAGGATCAATTTGGGGGTCCTTGGCATGAGAAAGTTTGAGAAACACTGCTATAGGCTGTTATGCCCTATGAGCAGTGCGTTGAACCGTGACACCTGCGGCACTCATAACCTTCACCAATGTCAAAGTGACAGCAGTGTGCTGGTGGTGTGTGGAAACAGCATGTTGCTGTTTTGGTGGTCACCAGTAGACAGTAGTGGAAGAAGTACTCCCACTTTGACTTGAGTAAAAGTATCAATGGTATGGTAGTGGAGTAATACAATATTTGCCTCTGAGATGTAGTGGAGTAGAAGTAAAAGTACTGAAATTTGGAAATACTCCAGGAAAGTTAACAAAATAACTCAAAACTGTACTTAAGGTAGGGTAAGTGATTTGCATTCGTTAAAATAAGTGTTAAATAGCTCTATATTCTGATAGTACTCATTGCTATAGAGTGTTTGTTCAGTATTAGGAGTCTCCTTGTCTCTCCACCTCTTAATTAAACAGAAAATGCATTTTCGTTTCAGTTTCAATTTCATTTCCAATTTTATCCAACAAGGACAGAGAATTAAATCAGGATATAGATTAAACAAGTGAAATTGGAAGTGATGACACTAAGAAATGAGCAGACAAAATTGGAACTGGAACACTATACAAATTAAGCTTAAAAATGGGTACTTTCTCCTGATTGGCTGAGATTTTGACACCTACCGAAAAATGTATTTTCTGTTTATTAAAGAGCTGGAGAGACAGGGAGACATCTGTTACTGAAAAAACACTCTATAGCAATGATTACTATCAGAATATAGTGTTTTAACCTTTTAACAAAATACTTTTTGTTTTAACCGAAAAATATCACTTACCCTACCTTTAAGTACAGTTCTTAAGTATATTTACTTAGTTTACTTTTCCACCACTGGACTATTTTTGAGTCGCAGGGTTCGCCGTGTGCGTACGTATTGGGTTACATAGATCAGAGAGAGAGAGTGAGAAGGAGCTCTTCCTTTTCAGAGAGAGAGAGAGAGAGAGAGAGAGAGGGGAGGGAGCTCTTCCTTTTCAGAGAGAGAGAGAGAGAGAGAGAGAGAGAGAGAGAGAGGGGGGGGGGGGAGCTCTTCCTTATCAGAGAGAGAGAGAGAGAGAAAGAGAGAGCGAGAGAGAGAGAAAGAAAGAGAGAGCGAGAGAGAGCGAGCTCTTCCTTATCAAACGACAACAACAATAACCAAAGCCAGTTTGAAGTGATTATTACCTCCTGCGCACCTCGTCCGTATACGGGGTTATGTAGGGGTCTTCACGGTGGAACTCGTCAATGTCAGGCATTTCAGGAAGTTCGGCTGCTGGACAATCCTCAGCCATTTTATCTTACGCTTGTGTTGAAGCACGAGAGAGGAAAAGTTATATGAACTAACTTGTTTCACAGTTTCATACAGACACACACAGCACGACTTCAGCTGAACTTAAACTACCCGAGAGTAGTAGCGCGTGGTGGAGCGAGGGGGGCGTCAACTGTTTTATGAACCACATGTGTATGCTTGTACCCCCGCCCTCCTCCCATGGTGTAAAGTAACTGAGTACATTTACTCAAGTACAGTTTTGAGGTACTTTTACTTTACTGGAGTATTTCCAATTGTCTGTACTTTTACTCAGAAACAAATCATGTACTTTGTACTCCACTACAATTATTTGAAAACGTTAGTTACTAATTACTTTGTAGATTATGATTATTATTACAAAACACATTAACCATTCAGCCCTATACATATTTTGGCCATTTGAAAATAGCAGATCTACAAGCTCACAATGTGCATTGTGAGCTTGTAGATCGGCTATTTTCAAAATATATTTTTATACATTTTGACCTTGGAATGAAATGGGACAATGAGTACTTTTACTTTTGGTACTTTTAAGTATATTTTAATGCCGATATTTTACTTTTACTCAAGTACATTTTGAATATGGGACTTCTTGTAACACTACACTACATTGCAGTATTGATAATTTTACTTAAGTAAAACATGTGAGTACTTCTTTCATCACTGCCTCCTCCCCTGTGGAAACTCCCCCCTCCAAGTCAATACCCCCATAGAGCGCTGTGAATACCCCCATTCAAGTTCAAGCAAATGTGATGTAACATCTATAGGCACCTATTCACACACTGGACCACCGGACTTTACATCCACGTTTATCAAATGTATGTATAGCCTACTGTACATAGTGAGTGGCAAGATCAGTGAGGGTTTTATGCATGCATAACCCATCTGGTGTGCATGTGTGTGTGTGAGTGTGTGTGTGTGTGTGTGTGTGTGTGTGTGTGTGTGTGTGTGTGTGTGTGTGTGTGTGTGTGTGTGTGTGTGTGTGTATGCGTGCGTGCGTGCGTGCGTGCGTGCGTGCGTGTGTGTGTGAGAGAGAGAGACAGAGAGAGAGAGAGAGAGAGAGGGCTGCAGTGGTGTGGATTAGGCCTAGCAAAGGAAGGTGAGTAGAGAAGTGGAACGTTATTTTTTTTATGGGAGAGAATGAGAGGTGGAACTTCTGTTATAGATGATGCATGGATGTACAGTATGTGCTGTACTGCTATTTGTCCATGCATTTATGCATGTTCATGTTGTATGCACAAATTATTCGGACATCTATCCATGTCATCCATCATGCATATAGGCTATGATATTTCATATTGAACCTGCATTGTACTCGACAGGCCCAGAGGGATGAGGGAAACAGAAGCATTTGACCTATACTGAAAACAGGGGGAGTTCCCTGACAAGTAAAACTGGGCACACCCCATAATAAAATGCTCATACTGCTGTGCATTTCAATTAATTATTGATAATTATCAGTCCTGAAACAACAATATTTAATTGCGACACAACCCACATTGACGGAGAAAATTCCCCTTTTGTCCCATTTTTTATTTTGTGGGCAAACCTGCCTGCATGGCATGCCCAGACCAGGCCAATGGCAATGGCTTGGTCACCAAAATTAATAGGGTTAATTCTCAGGGGTCAGGGGAGCATGAATGTGTCCCGCGAGTTATGCAGTCCATCCATTACAGCCTTTACCTTACCTATCCACTTCGTGCCTTGTGGCACATAAGGCCTTCACAGAGCGCTTCCACTTCTCACGGTCAGCTGCTGCAGTCCTCACTTCAGACCATGATTTCCATCTTGCTTCTTTTCTTTCCTTCTCAACGGTACGCCTCCAGGTGGTCTTTGGTCTTCCTTTTCTTCTTTTCCCTTCTGGTGCCCAGGTCATTGCTATGTTGCAGTCGTTGTTGTGGTCCTGCCGTAGTATGTGTCCAATCATCTTCCATCTTCTTAGCTTCACTTCCTCACTCAGCGGCTTCACCTCAGCTCTTTAGCAGGTCTTCAGTACTGACGTGATCTTGCCAATGTATACAGAGTATTCTTCGTTTGCATCTATTATGGAACACATCAACTGCCTTGTTGTCTCCTTTGTTCATTTTCCATGTTTCACATTCGTATACAGTAGCAATACTGGCACCACTGTCTTGTACAGTCTTAGCTTGGTTCTTCTTGTGATGCTGTTGGAGCTCCAGGTCTTTTTAAGTCTGATGAATGCATCCATTACAGCAGATCATTAGAAGTGTGCAAAGTGGACATTTTGGCCTGAGGGTGGGGCTAGACTAGAGGAAAGGTTGTGAGCTCACGCCATTCAGTATGGGTCATCCTCCAGGGAGTGTGTGAAAGCACTTAGCAAGTTTCATGATAATTCCGCCTTTTATAGATTTTGATCTAAATTATCTTGAAAGTGTGAATTGTGGCCTACAGATGGTATTAAAGGAAAGGCCACAAGGGATCACCAACATCAGTAGAGATCATGAAGGTGCACAGCAAATTCACTGGCAATCGAGCCAGTAGTTTGTATGATGTTGTTTGGGACCAAAGTGTTGGATGGACAAAATGAATGACCATTATACTCTGACAGAGAGGGAAAGCTTGCCCTCCATCTTTTTAGCCATGACCTCAGAATTGCAAGCCGGGCTGTTTTCTGAGGATCTCAGGCAGGTTCATTCAGGGTCAAAAGGTGAGAGATATAACCTGGAGCCAGTCCCATACGTACCTTACAAGTAATCAATACAATTTAAAAATCAATCCCATATCTACAGTGTACAGTAACTGGTGACCAGTGCAAGGAAGTTAAGATTGGAGTAATGTGTACTCTTTTCCTGGATATGGTAAGAAGGTGTGCAGCTGCAGTCTCGATGAGTTGCAGTCGATCAATTGATTTCTTGGGGAAGCCGGAAAACCGTGTATTACAGTAGTCTGGAAGGGCTGTAGTTTTCACGTTCACAAATTGTACTGGAGTGGTATGACTGGGGCAAACATTTTAAACCAAATAAAACATTTGCAGTTTGTTTCAGAGACATAGCATACCTATAACGAAAAAACATCACATGGATGCACCTGGGACGTATCATCAGTGTTGTAGCCTGGGGTCATAGGATGTTTCGGGTCTCGCAACATACACCCTCACCCAGGTGACCCAGCCAGGGTTGATCAAGCCCCGACTTACGTCCCAGGTAGCTACCCACGGTCAGTCCTAAATAGGGAAAGACAGGGCCACTCAATACGCTTGTCCGAAACTACTCTGCCAGGAATGGGGGTGAGCGGAGGCTCTGGCACGTGGAGGGGCTAGGCTCTGTGGATGGCCTCCTGGCCCGGGCTCCTCCTCCGTCTCACCAGGTCCAGGACCTGAGCGTTGCACCAGACTCCCCCGCTCCAAACATTTCATTCTGGTGTGATGGTGTCTTGGCCCGTGGTGGTACTGCAGGCTCCCTTTGCGTCTTGCTTGAATGGTCCTCCTAAAGGCCTCACCGTGGATTTATTGGGCTTCTTCCTCACGGAAGACACAGACTGGGGCGCCAACCCAAACTGCTCCCGGATGCCGTCTACATTCCGGCTGTCACCCGTCTCTCCGGTGGTCACCAATCTATTCCTGGTTGTCACATAGTCTATACATTCCTATGAGCCACTATAAATAGAATAACTATAACGAAAAAACATCACATGGATGCACCTGGGACGTATCATCAGTGTTGTAGCCTGGGGTCATAGGATGTTTCGGGTCTCGCAACATACACCCTCACCCAGGTGACCCAGCCAGGGTTGATCAAGCCCCGACTTACGTCCCAGGTAGCTACCCACGGTCAGTCCTAAAAATTCCTATGAGCCACTATAAATAGAATAACTATAACGAAAAAACATCACACTATAAGACTGTGAATGAAATGTCAACCCTTCAACAAATATATAGAAGTGACCACTGAGCCATTAATCATGTAAAATGTTTAATTATTTCGAAAATAGCTGACCTACAGTACATGCTATTTTTGAACATTTGAAATGTGCAATTTAAATTAATAATGATAAAGTGGTTAATTGAAAAATAAACCCTAATAACAGTGGTATTTTTGAGGGGCCCTGTCCAATGAAAGAGCCCCCCATCCCCCAGCGGCCATGCATCTGACCTTCTTGCCTGGCAATGCCTCCAGTCCATAGCCATGAAGGCATAATCCTCTTCTTCTCCACTAGAGGGGGGCAGTCAGTCACTAGTGAGTAAAAGAAGAACTCACTCTCTCTCTCTCTCTCTCTCTCTCTCTCTCTCTCTCTCTCTCTCTCTCTCTCTCTCTCTCTCTCTCTCTCTCTCTCTCTCTCTCTCTCTCTCATATCTCTGTTCTCATCTGTTACATCTCTCTGTGACTAACTGTGACCAGACATGTTCTTCCCATGCCTGTACTGTATGTAGTAGTGAGGCACAGCGGTAGAAAATCCAGTCCCAACTGCTAGAGAAAATGTAAAATGATAGAAAATCATTTGGAAAACACAATCAACTGTGAAAGCAATGAGCAATTTTTTAAATGAATGATTTTGTCAGGGAGCAAAGATGCCATTCTTTACAAATTGGGCTTATGAGGCCCCCTTGCAAGTAGACTGTTAATAGAATAATATTATTCTATTGAAATCCTTTGACATAAAAGTTTGTCATAAAATGATCCACTAAAACCCTATATTCTTCATTAACTGGGGTCCCACAGGGCTCTATCCTTGTAAAACTATTTTTTCCCCTCTACACCAAATCTCTTTGCCAAAATAACTAAGCTTTGCATCACGTTGATATTTTTTTGGCCAAATGTTCGCCTTCTGTGATATGCCCAGAATAGGGACACTTTAGGTTCATGTGTTAAACACTTGAACCACTTGAACATATTTTGGTTACATTTGTGTATACTCTCAGAGTTAAATTAACACTTAATGTTAAATTCTTAAGGTGTGTTGTAGATGTTGCACATAATGTGTAGCTGAATGATTTTGAGTGTGTGAATGTGTGCACATGTCAAGTAACGGCATACAGCTTTGTCCAAATCGATGCTGTGACTGTCGGACAGCAACCTTGAATCTCCATGTTTCAATTTGTATGTTTTTTTTTCATAAATTAATGCCCTGCTTCATACAAGAGTATCACACAAAAGAAGTGAACATAGCAGATCTACAAGCTTTGTGAGCTTGTAGATCGGCTATGTTCACTATTTATTTGTATTTTTTAGTTTTTGGACATATGAGGTTTTCACGCGACAGTGCCGATACGTTCTTCTACAGCAACAGGGATACAGTATGTGACCACGGCTGACCATTACTGTGTTGTTTCTACTCCTCCATATCCCAACAGCTTGTCTACAGATTGGACAGACTCTTTGTCACATCCCCATCCTTAGTGTGCGCACGTGTGTGTGTGTGTGTGTGTGTGTGTGTGTGTGTGTGTGTGTGTGTGTGCGTGTGTGTTTCTCGGTCTGCCTCCTAGCATGTGTAATTGTATTTGTCTGTGAAATTGTAGTTGTCTGTAAATATGAGCAGAATACAAGATTGAGGAAACATCAACATTGTGTGTCCTAAATGAGCTGTGAATGCACGCACGCACACGCACACGCACACGCACGCACGCACGCACGCACGCACGCACGCACGCGCGTGCACACACACACACACACACACACACACACACACACACACACACACACACACACACACACACACACACACACACACTTCGTGAGGTGGAGATGAAGCTGTTGACCCCCTGCTGTGAAGAAGTGGGAGTATAGCCTCACTCACATCTTTAACCAAACCTTTTCATCTCAGTGGCTTCTCTCTCTCTCTCTCTCTCTCTCTCTCTCTCTCTCTCTCTCTCTCTCTCTCTCTCTCTCTCTCTCTCTCTCTCTCTCTCGTGCACACACACACACCGACACACAAACACACACACTCTAACTTGCAAAATATGAATATGCATTGTGCTCCTAATGACCATGCAAATCTAAGCATGGTCATGACCTGGAATGGAGCGCTGCCTGGATACACTTTGAAGATGACAATTTAAAAAAAAAGCCATTTATCTGTACTGGTGTATACTGGTAGAGTTTCTTTGTTTACTGACAATAAACCTGTTAATGGTCAATATAGTCATGCCTATGATCAATTATCTCCACACCAGAGATTCATTAGCATATGTGCCATCCAACAGATGTTGCATGCTTATAGGCACATTAATTGTTGAGGCTGCATTGTTTTGTACCCTAGTATAATCAATAACAATGCAAAACCAACATGTGCTTACAGGCAACAGTACGCGTATCAATGTATTTACAGTCATCTTTTCTTCTTAGAGTTAAGCTTTGTCCGACAGTCACAGCATCGATTTGGGCAAAGCTGTATGCCGTTACTTGACATGTGCACACATGTTTTCCATTTCTCATGACATATACTCAGAACATCAACACCAGGCTTAAAATGCAAAATATGAATTTACAGACAGGTTTTTTACAGACAACTACAATTTCACAGACAAATACAATTACACATGCTAGGAGGCAGACCGAGAAACACACACACACACACACACACACACACACACACACACACACACACACACACACACACACACACACACACACACACACACACACACACACACGTGCGCACACTAAGGATGGGGATGTGACAAAGAGTCTGTCCAATCTGTAGACAAGCTGTTGGGATATGGAGGAGTAGAAACAACACAGTAATGGTCAGCCGTGGTCACATACTGTATCCCTGTTGCTGTAGAAGAACGTATCGGCACTGTCGCGTGAAAACCTCATATGTCCAAAAACTAAAAAATACAAATAAATAGTGAACATAGCCGATCTACAAGCTCACAAAGCTTGTAGATCTGCTATGTTCACTTCTTTTGTGTGATACTCTTGTATGAAGCAGGGCATTAATTTATGAAAAAAAAACATACAAATTGAAACATGGAGATTCAAGGTTGCTGTCCGACAGTCACAGCATCGATTTGGACAAAGCTGTATGCCGTTACTTGACATGTGCACACATGTTTTCCATTTCTCATGACATATACTCAGAACATCAACACCAGGCTTAAAATGCAAGTCATCATCAGTAGCCCAGTTCATACGAAGAAAAGTACACAAAGCACAATAATGCTGATAGAATACAATTGAGAATTCAAGCCAGGGTAATGGCATCATAATGGCATGAAAGAACATTTCTAGAATTTTCACCAAAGCGTCAGGGTGACACGCTCCAAAAATTCAGCTCACGCAGGACTGGCCAGCAGTTTCGTCCTGGCAAAGGCACATGCCAGGACTGAGCAATTTGAATAGCGATTTGTGCAGCATGGGGGTCAGACCAACCCGCCGCATGCTGGCAGAGCTGTTGAAACAGGAGCAGTAGGCTAATGCTTGGCCACTAAAAGACTGGGGGTGTGGCAAATAACCTTTTGTTCCCTGTCTTTAACCACGTGCCCTGACAGGAGGATTTAATATGGAATGAATATGGTACGGAAAGATGAATTGATAATAAAAGTGACAGAGAAAGACACAGGAACTGAAAAATGGAAGCTGATAATAATCTCTGAAGACGTGATTTGGCACCATGATAGACCTCTATTGGTTAGCATGAGTTACCTTTTTTTCAGCCCAAGGGTAAGGGATTACGGAAGATCAACACACTAAATCTTCTGCATGTCATCTGTCTTTGTCAAGAGCTACTTTGCAGTAGATGAAAGAGGGCATCAGTGCATGCGTATGGGCCTTGGTCAGACTCATTTAAATTAAAAGGTAAGAAAAGGGATTCTATTTAGCTACTTGAGCGTACGTCACAGTCTGTCAACCCCATCTGGCTGTGGATTTCTTTTTTTTAAGACTTTACTTTCTTCTTCCTAAACACCTCTCTTAAGAACCACGCCACCGAAGTGTTCATCTCTCGCCCATTATTTAATTGGATATTGTCCACGTATATGACAGGCTCAAGGGCAGTGTGCGGTGCACGGATTTGAATGGGCTTAAGAGAGCGTCAGAGCGTTTGAAATGGCAAAGGGAGGGAAATTACCTTTTATCATCAGGGCCGTGCACAGATATTTTTTGGGGGCAGGGACTCAAAGGGGGAAAAAAGTGCACTCACCCCACTGACATGCACTATTTCTGCCCTGATGACGCCCCACCGCCACCATCCATAATCACACACCTGCATGCCTGATACAAGAAGTAAGATGGTTATTACCATTTAGTGTGACACTAGAGGTTATGTTATGACTGCAGTAGACTGTGCTTATGACTTAAGTTCAGATTGAATTTGGCAAGAAGGCTTTTATATTTTCTGCACCCTCAATTTAGCATAGTCTGCAGAAGGAGCATAAGGTATGCTTCAAATCATCCACCATTGTCTAGGAGCACACGAAAACTACAACCTGTCTCACCTACTGCACTACAGACCAGTGCCCTGACATCAGTAATCATGAAGACCTTTGAAGTTTGAGAATCTAGTGCTCTTCCACCTCAAATCCACCACTGCCACACAAAATGTGCCCCCCGCCCCCTACTGTTCCTTAGTAGTACTTTTTGCACACTTTAACCATGTTCCCTGGACACAACTGGATAATCGCTTCACCCGTGACAATATTATCACCCCCCTTGTTATAGACTATCATATTATTAGTATCTGATAATTGAACTTGTGAGGTTCTACATCCCGTGTTTCATGGATATAATGTTCTGTTTGTCTTCTGTGAAAGGCTATTTACACAGCTGTCAAACTCCTAGTACAGTACATGTAAATGTACCTGGCAACTATGCTTCTGATTCTGAAAGAACTTAAACTTCAGAACCTCATTACTCTCTGTTAATTTAAACCTACTTTAAAGTCTGTGGCACGATACTCTATTAATAACTGCACAACATAATTTGGAATATTATTTATTACATTATATTATACAATTATTATATACAGTACGTAACATGCTACAGTAAAGTTAAATTGAGCTATTACTGACATATCAGTATCAAAATGATAACTCCTTAAAACCAGACAATATACTTTTGAAGTCACCAGTGAGTAGCAAGAAGTAGCACTAAATATAACTAATAATATAGTATCCAATACTGTAATTTATGTAATATTGCAATGCAAATTAATAACTTCCAATGGTTCACTTTAGGTAATTAGCAAACATGTCCATGGCATGTACAATAACCAATTTTGTGATACTGTTACTTTTCCTGGATGTCACAATGAGTATGTCCAAGGTTTATTCTTCAAACTCACAAGGAGCAAATCACATGAGGTTGCAAAATAATAAGTGTACAGTGTATTGTTCATGGCCAACTCTCTCACTAGAAGACTGTCTATTCTGTCTGGTTTGCACAAAATGTCCTGTACACAGTAACATCCTGAGTGTTAATTATGGGCCCATTTGGTTCCATTTGTACACTCTCAGAGCTACAAATGGATAACACTGTAGAAGCTGGATGTTTCCAGATAATCTTTGCCAAGAGTCAAGTCATGTTGTGTGCTGCAGTATTAAAGCATGCCTCCACGAAAGCACACTTGGTTCTCAACTTTGGATGAACCCGGATGAAGAATTGATTGAATTCATAAACGTGCAACGTAAAACACAGACTTGAATATCACCCTTGAGTGCATCATAATATAAATATAGGATACCGTAGTCAGTTTTCTAACACTGACATTGAAATATTTTCTGATAGAATGTATGAGGAAGATGAGAAAGAGATGATTCAGAATATGTGAGGAAGAGGAAGGAGTATGCTGCTTTGGTAGAAGAGCTAGGTTCGGGGATCCTGTTGTCTTGTCGATGTGAACCCCTCTGCCACAGCCAGAATCAGAATCAGAATCAGCTTTATTGTCAGGTCACATCACAGGTTTACAGAAGTAAAAAGTGGGTGAAATTAGTTTTGTGCATAGTTCCATTCGTATCGTTATTTCCATAGAAAAAAAAGAGAGGGAAAAAGAAGGGGGGGGGGTCAAGGGAGAAAGGAGATCAAACAAGTTATCTACATATTTACACATGGTACCTGAGATAATAAGGTATAATGGTGCGCAGTAGACTTATACTGTGCATGATATACTTATGGACGTTAGTTAAAGTAATACTAGGTAACTTAAAAAAAAAAAAAACTAAAGTTAAATTGTATATCTTTTGTGAGTCAAATGGGTGTTGTGAAACAGGCAAATGTTTCACAACACCCACTCCATGAATTTCACCCCCGAAATCCCTTTATAAACATATTTTCTATTGAAAGTGGACAGGGGCTTCTTTCCCGCAAAAATGACGTCATCCGGCAAAAGAAATCAAGTCACTTGTCCCTGGTATAATCCACAGGTACGTAGGTTCAAGAAAGAGCAAAGGTCCGAGACCAGCCTGACAGCACCGCCTGTCATCGGGCAGCCGGGTGACGGCAGCCCGGTGAAAACTGTTCAAGAACCGGGTAGTGCTACTCTTGATACTGCGGTAGGCCCCCTTGCCCGGCCGCGGTCGTTGTAGTGGTTTGAACAGTTTGTGTCTTGGGTGGAGCTTGTCTTTGATGATGTGCTGGGCTTTGACTAGACACAGCTTTTTGTACAGTTCCTGGAGCGCGGGGAGCTCGCCTCCCCCCTCGCCTCCCCCCTCGCCTCCCCCCTCTGCCGATCGCACTGCTCGCTGTAGGCTTATCTTTTCTCGGGCCGTACAGTTTCCATACCAGGCCGACGTGAAGGGAGAGGTTGTTCTCCCGGCACCAGAGTGCCAGTGAGTTGATCTCATCTCTATAGTCAGACTCGTCATTGTTGACGTGTACAGGGAGTAGAGGAGAGGGTTCAGTACGCATCCCTGGGGTGCTCCAGTGTTGAGGGTCAGGGGGTCAGATGTGATGCTGCCCATTCTCACCACCTGATGTCGGTTGGACAGGAAGTCTTGTATCCAGTCGCACATGCTTGGGAGTAACCCTAGGTCTCGGCGCTTTGTGTCAAGTTTTGCTAGGACAATGGTGTTGAATGCTGAGCTGTAGTCCACGAACAGCATATTATATATAACATATTTTGTCCTGCAGTTGTCCACATGCGAGAGGACAGTGTGGAGAGCCATGACGATAGCGTCATCAGCCAAGTTATTTGTGTCCACCAGTGAAAAACTGTGAAAAACAGCTCTAGATAGATGTGTGTAATTATGTACATACAGTAGCCTACTGTATACTGTGGTATGTTGGCATATGTACTAAATGGTTATACATTTTTCCGTCTTAGTTAATATACTCCATAGAAGATGTATTTGTGAATGTATTTACAGTGGTTGACCAGTTTTTGTATATTTTGAACAATACAAATGACACAAACAATTAATGCGATTAAGCAAATCACCCACACACAAGAGGAATAGACAACATTCTGAGGCAATGCTGATGGCTAATGTTGCTAACAAGCATGACTAACATGATATATTTATCCCTGATAGCCTCCTGTGTCATTCATGTGATATTTCTGCTTCAATCATCCCAGCCAAAGGCGGTGAGGTTGTTATTGCCACAGTGCGAGCCTGAGCTCATTAGAGCTCTTGAAGGTTATTTATCTAATTAGTATGACAATAGAAAAATTATGTGTAAGCCAAGGGGTGTGCGTAAGTGTGTGTGTGTGTGTGTGTGTGTGTGTGTGTGTGTGTGTGTGTGTGTGTGTGTGTGTGTGTGTGTGTGTGTGTGTGTGTTCGCATGTGCATGCGTGCTAAAGTTGCGTAGATGAAACATAATGAGTGAAAGAGACGAAGAGAAATTAAAACATTCATTAGAGAAATGCACAGATGGCTGGAAGTGCAACTTCAACGAGACACCAGCGGACAAGGTGAGCAGCTTCAAGAACTGACTTGGAGAATGCACAGAAATTATGTGGCGAAGAAGGCTAAACACCTCAGGCAGCTGAAGAAGTTCAAGGTCTCAGAGAAGGTCCTGAAATCCCTTTATTCTGCTACCAGCCAGAGCATCCTGACAGGGGCCATCACCGTCTGGCACAGCAACTGTAGCTTCTCCCAGGATCTGCGAGCCCCGCACAAGGTGGTGTGGACGGCTGAGTGTGCCACGGGGAGCTCCCTCCTTTCCCTGTAGGACGCATATTATGACAGCAGGTGCTTGAGCAGGGCAAAAGAGATTATGAAGGCCAAACACCACCTCAGCAGTTTGTGCCGATGCGTGCTGGCAAGCACCTGCAAGTGTCTTTAAAGCCCTGGGCTCTTGTGGAGCCTTGAGCCTTCCCCCCCCCCTCCTCGAGGCTGTCAGGGCCCTCAACAAGGACAATGACATAAAAGTAAACAAATTTTAATTGAAAAACCTCAACAACAAAAAAGCTCACACTGTTTACTAGCACTGATGTACATACTGTATACGTGTAAGAAGAAAAATACCTGAGCACTTCAAAACCCAGATAAAATAGTGACTGACATTTCGACTTCCTGCGTCTTCCTTTCAAACTTGTCCTTGTACATTTAAGTGTATTTGTAGACCTTACAGCACATTCTTTATAAACCAGACACTAAATTATCCTCACCCCATGCATCCATATTTTGCACATAACCCATTGCTGCAAGAGGTTGTACCCATACCTGCCTTACCTTATACGCCAATTATTCATTACATCCAGTATTATCACTATTATTATCTTGTTGCTATATTGTATTGTTGTTGTTAGCACAGTCTTGCGGAACATGCCACGTCAACATTTCACTGCTGGCATGTGTATGAGTGAGTGACAAATGAATGGACAGACAGACAGACAGACAGACAGACAGACAGATAGAGTAGATAGATGCAGGCCTGCAGGCAGGCAGGTCGTTATGGATGATTATCTCTCCTCTCCTGTCCCTCCACCCACCCCAACCCCTTCTCCTTCTGTCTCTCTTCCTTTGATTTCTTTGTGCACTCTCTCTCTCTCTCTCTCTCTCTCTCTCTCTCTCTCTCTCTCTCTCTCTCTCTCTCTCTCTCTCTCTCTCTCTCTCTCTCTCTCTCTCTCTCTCTGTCTCCCTTTCCCCCCCAGTCCTGTGAGTGTGTACAGTATAAGGTGACTGCTATATTCCACCCCACAGCTACAGACAGAGACTGGTGATGTGTCTGGGCTACGCCCCTCTATACAGTAGTTAGACAATCATTCATGCCAGTTTGCAACTCACTCACACAAACACAGACATGCACACAAGCAGGCATGTGCATCAGTTTCCACTGACATGCCTCACCACTGCAGGACTAAATTGTAGAGATAGGGTAAAAAGAATACAAAGATAGAAGTTGAGTTCCTTTCTACTCAGGGCCACTTTCTCTCCATATCTAAGAAGAGGCCTTGAACAATGAAATAACTCATTTTCTTCTCTGCTTGAGAAGAGGGAGTTTGACTTTCTGTCCCCAGATAAGATGTTCTTGTCTCTTTTCTATTAACTAAATGTCACCCTAATGCCATATCCAAGGGTGTGGTCTGCTGTCTGCACATGATTATTTACGCAGTTCAATTTACGTGCAATTACGTCACGCAAATCTTTATTAGTTAACGTTTATCGCACCACATTCTTCCATAAGGTCCCAGCCAATTCACGTCCGTATTAATTCCCACCTTTACCCTAATCTAAACATAGATTAACCCTGAGCCCTTACACCAAACACGCCCCATAACCAAGTGAGGACCTCCATCATTCTCACTTTGCAGGATTTTCCTCCTTTCCTTCTGGACAAGAATACAAATACAAGTGCAGCACACACACACACACACACACACACACACACACACACACACACACACACACACACACACACACACGAGCGGCCACGCACGCACGCACGCACGCACGCACGCACGCACGCACGCACGCACGCACGCACGCACGCACGCACGCACGCACGCACACACACACACACACACACACACACTCTTACAATGATGAGGCTGTGAAGCTGACAGAGGTGAAGGAGAGACACAATGATAATATTAATATGACATAACACGTGTGCTTTAAAGGGAAATGAAAGGGTTCGGAGCAGTGCTTACCGCAGAGATAGATGTTATCTCATAATTTGGCTCTCGGAGGCGTTGTTCTGTGGGAGTGGTGGGTTGTAAGGATCACGCAGGCCTCGGCTGCTCAATTCAGAGAGTATCGTGGGACGTGCAAACAATCAGCTCCCAAGTCAGGCACGCTGCACAAAGACGCATCCGAGACAATGTGTGCATACACACTGCAGAGCACACTCACAGACACAGACACAGACACACACACACACACACACACACACACACACACACACACACACACACACACACACACACACACACACACACACACACACACACACACACACACACACACACACACACACACACACATACACACACACACACAGATGTACGCACGCACGCACACACACACACACACACACACACACACAGGCACACATCAATGCGCCTAGTGTTCTTCATTTACACACATAAAGGGACCAATCCAGACAGGAGCATAGTGTGTGAGGAGCTGAGCCAGCCTGCTGGTTCAAAGGCACTAATCTGCCCTGTTAAATATTTATTTAGCCCCTTTTGGCTCGTCGGCTTTCCCTCACCACCTCAGAGAAGGTGCTCCGTCTCCTCTGCCTCACTCTGATTATATAAGGTTCCTCTGCACCAATCACAGACACCTATCTGCATGTATGTGCAGCATGCATGTGCTGCCCTGGTGGCACGTTTTGTCCTCACGTCTATAAAATACAATCCCTGCATCCGTCAAATGAAACACGGAAGAATTGGCCCAGAACCGAATCATCCCAGAACCTTCTCTTCTGACTTTCCGATTCCATGGTCTCCCTCCTCTGTCCTACTGTCTGTCCCGGTAAAATCCAGTAACAGCAGACTAATGGGACAGCTGTGACCAGAATCATTATGCCCAATTTAATATGTGTCACCTCCGTGACGCATTGTGAGCGTGGCTATTTTGGGTGCGACACGTATAAATCAGGTTTTAGTCTTTATGTCGGCTCTGTCATTTTGAAACTCGAGACTCCCCTTAGCCGCTCTAACTTGTGCCTGCTCTGTAATGATTATTACCTCTCCTTCGTGTACTAAACCAATTTGATAGCATTCTCTCATCTAACAAGAGGTAAAGAATGGATTTCTCCTCTTTTGTTTATTCTTACTGCCGCTGCAGGACCCTCCAACATGTGGCCGTGACGAGTGTATCGACCTTTTGGAAAGAGTATCCTTGCATCCTGACTCAACATGTCTAACACTTTTCTCGTCTAAAATGCAGAAGACACGTGTTGACTGAATGTCCTCCAATGAGTCTAATGAATGTAAACTTATCGCCTGAAAGCAGAGGACACGTGGAGACTGAATACCTACCGATAAGGCTAATGAAAGTAAACTTAGATGTCTCCATTAATTTCTCACATTTGTTTCAAGACAAATATAGGCTCTTTATTTGCCGCCCTGCCTATAGCTTACGCACCTGCAGTGACACGGACTGTAGCTGAACCTTCATAGACATTGAGGGAGTGGGAGGGAATGATGATCGCTAATGGCTAATTAGCAAGTAAAGAATAGCATCCACTTGCAATGCACATATGGAGCTGCCTCATTTCCTCGGGTACATATATATATGTCACAGGGTGTTTGGAGAGCCAGGGTGATTGAAGACAGAGCGCTTGTTTTTAGGCACGGGGCTTCGGGGCGATGCGGGGCTTTTCGAGACAGGGTTTATTAGCGAGGCTCGCGAGGAGGAGGAGGAGGACGGCGCTGCGAGGCGGGGGGTTATTACGCGAGGCTCGCGAGGAAGAGGAGCCTCCTCCTCCTCCTCCTCCTCGCGTTTTAAACCGTCCCGTCCTCTCCTTCTCTCCTTCTCCTCCTCCTCCGAGGAGGAGAAGGAGAGCGCGGAGAGGCGGGGCTTTGATGCGCCGACGGAGACCTGTCTTTTGTTGT
>NC_137609.1:13608349-13638349 GCF_963280865.1 Gymnoscopelus braueri | reverse complement strand
ATCCCGAACAGAGCTAAACTTTAAGTTTACATCAATCAAAGCCTCTCAAACCCAGACACATTGCTGCGATGCGTATGTGCGTCGCCTATACCTACCCAAAATAACAGACATACAAGCTATCAACGGCGCTGCATCATGTCGTGTCGACAGCTTACATATCTGTTATTTTGGACAGCATACAATGAGGCGCGCGCGCGCCACGGAGTAGCCTATCACTAAACCAAAAATATTACATTACGTGGTCAACAACATAGACTAGACATGTAACTTGCTTGGAGCTTTTAATGCAGTGGTTCTCAACCTGTGGGTCGAGACCACAATGGAGCACCCAACGCCTGGCGAGCTTGTAGATCTGCTATTTTCACAATATTTATCTGTGGAACCGAGTCAAACAAAATGGGGGGGTCCCCAGTTCAAATATGGTTATTTTGGGGGGTCATGAACGTAGCGTTTACGCGGGGAATATAATAATAATATAGCAGGCTAATATATATAATATAGGCTATAATATAATATTCACCCGCACGTCCCGCAGAATGGGTTTAATGAGACAGCAGCCAAAATGAAAATCACACTATGATCCGATCATCTTATAAAAAATGTAAGTGCTTAAGATTTTAGCCCAAACCCAACGGGACCCGACCCGGCCCGTCGGCACCGGCTGAGCTGGGTCTACGTTTTTTTTACATCCAAATAAATTCACATATTAATTAATTTGTAGCGTAGGCTATTGTGTTCACAATAAGCAACTTGTCATATTAGTCAGATCCCCAAGAGTATATGAAAGACATTTAAAATAGTTATATATTCCTACACAGCTGATGCCAAATAATTAATCAACAGGGCAGCGCAACGCTAAAGTAGCCTAGGTCAAATCAATCACTGTCTTGTCATGACGCAGCAGTAGAGAGCTCCCTTTAAAGTTTAAACCATAACATGACATAAATAATGGATCTTCAGAACTTTCTTCATGTCTTTTTCACCTCAAAGTAAATGTTGGATTACTTCTTCAAATGAAAGCACAGGCAGCGGCCAGAAGGTAACATTGGACGTGATTTCTCCATTGCAAAAATGATTACGGTTATTCTATGAAACATAGAATAGAATAACCATAATCATTTTTAAAATGGTTATGGGGAAGTGTATATATTTATATGCTCCAAGCTGTTTTTTAAATAAAATATAGACTGTTAGGGTAGAATGACTCCTGTTCTTAACGAATTACCAAGATTTAATGAGAAATAAGGCTTCTTTAGAAAAATGACTGACGGGCTGGGCTGGGTCTAATTTGTCAATTATTAGTCGAGCCAGGCTGAAATATTTAGGGGATATGAAAGCTCTAGTTAGTAGTTTGAAGTGCTCATGTGGCTAGTTGCTTCTTTTTGTTTTCATAGACCTGCGGACTGCGGTTGCTTATTTCTCTCCAAGGCTGGCAACATGGCTCATGGTCCAACGCACAAAGCCATTGTAGTGTCTGTGTGCACTTGACGGGTGATTTTATAAACCAGCGGGTGCTTTTAGAATCCACTATCCTCCCTCCCCAAGCCGTACCCATGTGTGGGTTGAGAATTTCAATGTGGGGGATATAGCAACAACACGCCCACGGGCACACCTCCACGCGCAAATAACGGCGTCGGCATAATGGTGACGGGTAGAGCAGGTGCTAGAATAACCTATTGGGGCGGCGCAGGTCCATTATCCAGATTTAACGGGGAATTTTTGGCCACAGAATGGGGCCGCCTGAGCTAAATAGCCATATCAACACCACGCATGCAAGCTCATCCATGGGTTGGTGTCTGCAAAAGGGAGCAAGGTAATCACTGGTAATATTGGATATTGGATAACAATTCACTTTGGGGCTGAATCCTAACTTGTACTGAAGAGGAGTGTGGTGGCGGCAGTGGCGACACTGGCTCAGGAGGTAGAGTGGCCTCCCAGTTCGATCCTGGGCTCCCCCATATTAACTTTTTTTTTACCGATAACCGATATACCGATATTGTCCAACTCCTAATTTCCGATACTGATATCAACCGATACCAATATATGCGGGCTTTTTCACCAAAAGTCAACTAATTGTCAGGTAACAACATCACATATCTAATAAAATAAAATTGCTGTAATATCAATATAATATCTAATAAATCTAAAATGATACAGTGATGTTGTTAGGTTTTCAATAAAGTGAGTCCCGGGACTCACTGGTGGTCATTTGAATGAGTCCCACTAATCTTAGATTAGATGTTGGCCTATTTGACAGTGCAGAAGCATAATTGCTTTGATGCCTATAACATTAACAAGCGTCAACGAGCGTCAGCTGGACACAGACACCCACACACCTGCCCTCTGCAGTGCTCTAATTTGAAAGTGACTGGAGTCTGTCTCATTTCTCTGCAAAAGCCCTTGCATATGATGGAATATGATTAAGGATTACTGTGATTATGGTAATCTCACATTTCATATCACACATACCGTACAGTAAGAACTCCTGTAACTTATTTATTTTTTTAAAGAAAAAAAATGGTTTTCAAAAACCGATATTCCGATATTTTCCGATATTACATTTCTATGCTAATACCAGCCGATAATATCGGACATCCCTACACTGAACCCCTAATTTCTCCCGATGAGCATGTTAGTGCCTTGCATGGTTTCCTCCGCCATCGGTGTGTGAATGGGTGAATGTAATGCACAATCATTGTAAAGCGCCTTGGATATAGGCGCTATATAAATGCACAATTTTTTATTCTTTTATTTTAGTCCATAGAGAGGAAGAAAGAGAGTTTGAAGGTGAAACACAAGCCATGTGTGACCCATCTGTCCCTCCCCTCTCCCATCCATCCATCCATCCATCCATCTTCATACCATTTATCTGCATCCCGCATCAACAGGGAAAAGAGAGCACCCAGACATTGTTTTCCATCTTCTGCCAGCCCCAGGCCACCTGGGAGATGTAGTTCCTCTGACTGTAGTCTGAGGGGACGTGTATGGTGGTCTACCTATACGCCATGCCTGGTATCCTGCCAGAAGAAGGAAACGGCATCTTGAATTCAGCCTGTGATTGAATTGTACTTTGTTTGTTTTTTCTGTTGTTTATTGGAGCAGCCTTACCAGGCACCCGAAACATATCAACGTCATTTAATCACTTTCAACCTGGTGACCATTTTTGGATTAAAGAAAATTCAATATCTTTTAAAAAATATCTACAAGAGCACATTGTCGTACAATGAAGTATAAAATAGGGCTTAAGTGGTTAAACTTGTATTCCCTTAGATTTGATAAGTCCGAAGCCTTCTCACACAGACACAATCTGGATCCAGTTTTATACTCTGACAAACAAGCCAACATTCTGGATTTAACTGTGCAGAATGGCTACAGTGTAAGGTAAATGTACTTGTATAACACATTTCATCCACAAAGGCATTTCAAAGTGCATTACATAAGGCATACAATGTGTTTAAACACATAAAAGGCTTTAAAAATAATGCTAGGGGGAATTTGCTGATAGATAATTATGTGTCATAAACAGGTAGCACATTTTCTTTGTAATTTTATGCATGGATTCTATAAGTCAGGAATGGCACCTCATGAGGGCAAATGCAAACAAATGCCTTTCTAATCTTGAAGTAAACTTGTTCAAGGGCATTTTGACAGCAGTTTTTCAAGGAATGGAGACAATTACATATTATTCACCTTGCCTGCCTTTCCCTATCAGTCTAAGGATTCAAAGAAGGGAGCACCTTTAGAATATAGTAGCTTTCACAGCTTTCACAACATAGATAGTTTCCCTGTAGCCTCAATGGTTTAATATTTTTATTTAGCATTTGTTTACAGTCATTAAATTGTTACTGAACTTATTTGAATTTTGTTCTTGAATACATCTTTCATCCAGGGACTACTTTAGACTAGATTTATTTCAAATTAATAAGTGCTTTAAAATGCTACAGAAACAGGAGATATGGGCCATATTACGGAATAGACTCCAAAGGTTTGTAAAAAAAAATAAAAAAAACATAAACAAAAAACTTTTGATATGCTTTAGAAAATGGTGGGCAGTAAATAATAATGAGTCGTAATCAAACATGTCAGACCACCGGTACACAGTAAAAAGTGTTAATTTAACTTGGACTGTGAAAAATTCTAAGTTACAAATGGATAATTGTTTTGGTAATTGATAATGGGTAGCTAGGGTTAAATGCTTATGGTCACAATAATGGTACTCAGCTCGCTTTTTTTTCTCCATTTCCTGGACCAACAGTTTTGGACATAATTATAGGGTCTCCACCCGACAGCGACATTTTTGGTGCCAGCCAGGTAGCCTACTTTGTTTTGCACTGCAGATAGAACCCCCTCAATGTAACTGGTTGTCATAGCAACGCCCATCCCGCTGCGTAGCAGAGTGCTAAAGAACAATGGTGTCTCTATTTCACATGTAAGTCCAACATTTTAGGCGGGAAATAGGCCATGGAGTTGCTCAATATTGATTCATTTCACATTTACAACAGCTAGTTGAAAAGTTTGTCAGAGTCGAGTTGAGCCTGGTACCTATAAGCTAGCAGTGGAAAAGCACTATTAAAAACTAATAGCCTGGACAGAGTGGGAAAAGGGAGTTTGTGAGAGACAGAAACACAGAATACATTGTGTGTGTGTGTGTGTGTGTGTGTGTGTGTGTGTGTGTGTGTGTGTGTGTGTGTGTGTGTGTGTGTGTGTGTGTGTGGATAGTAGAATTGGAGAAATAAGACATTGTAAGGACCATTTTTCCTGGTCCTCACAAGGGAGAAAGATTTTTTTTTTAAGTTTGATTCATAATTAGGACAAGATTCAGGTAAGTGTTAGGCTTAGGCATTAGGGGTTAGGTTTAGAGTAGGGGTTGGGATTGCGTGTGAGCATGCGTGCGTGCGTGTGTGCGTATGTGTGTGTGTGTGTGTGAGAGAGACAGAGAGAGAGAGAGACAGAGAGAGAGAGAGAAAGAGAGAGGAGAGAGAGAGAGAGAGAGAGAGAGAGAGAGAGAGAGAGAGAGAGAGAGAGAGCAGCTATGTGTGTATGCATTATGTGCATGCACATGTAAGTACTGAGGCATGCCTGTGTGTACGGACAGCTGCAGGTGTTTTTGAGAGCACGGGCAAGTGGATTGATAGAGCCATGCTGTCAGTCAGGGCTATTGTCGCCTGTCTAGCATAGGGGGGACAGCTACACACAGTGTGTGTGTGTGTGTGTGTGTGTGTGTGTGTGTGTGTGTGTGTGTGTGTGTGTGTGTGTGTGTGTGTGTGTGTGCGTGCGTGTGACCCATGTGTGTGTATGTGTGTGCGTGCGTGCGTGTGTGCGTGTGTGTGTTCGTGCGTGTGACCCGTGTGTGTGTGTGTGTGCGTGCGTGCGTGTGCGTGTGCGTGTGCGTGTGTGTGTGTGTGCATGTGCATGTGCGTGTGCGTGCGTGCGTGCGTGCGAGCGTGCATGCGTGCGTGCGTGCGTGTGTGTGTGTGTGTGTGTGTGCGTGTGCGTGTGCGTGTGCGTGTGTGTGTGTGTGCGTGTGTGCGCGCGCGCATGTGTGTGCGTGTGTGTGTGTGCATTCGTGTGTGTGTGTCACTCTCTCTCTCCAGTTTGTCATAGCCATCACATGCATTCTTCATCCCTATCAATCACCATGTCTCTCCATGCCACTCACTTGACTGTCTATCTCTCCCTACCTGACAGTCCATCACAGTTTTTCTTTGTTCTTTTGGGCTGCAGTCTCCAGTATACACCTTGGGTCATTGTCGCTCCTAATAACTTTGCAAATCAATCGTGTTCCCGGTACAGGCACAGGGAAACCAGAGAAACATGTTTGTGAAACCCCACATTCGAAATAGGATGCCCCGTCACTGTTTCATCAAGTCGGGGTGATACTAAAACATTTTTTTCACTGGTCGGTATAGGCACTAACTGCAGTTGTTTATCCCAATGGATTTCAAACTATTTGTGCCCAAGGCACACCAAAGGCAAGTCAACATCTCAAGGCACACATGCATTAATTGAGAAAAAAGCAGATCTACATGCTCACAATGCTTTTTTAATCTCGCCCCCCCCCCATACAGTATCACAATAAAAAAAAAAAACTAACACTAAAACAAATAAAAATGACCGTAAACTAAAACTATAACTACAAAGTAAACTAGCAAACCCACTTTAAAAAACGAATTAAAACTAAACTGAAAACAAAACGTACAAAATTATAATAAAAACAAATGAAAAATGCTAAACTATAATAACCTTGGACACCATGATGTTCAAGTAGGAAACAGGAAAATGTAATTATATTTTCAACTAGGACAAAAATGTGTGTGACAACGCATTTTTCTGTTGCAAATATTTTGCATTTTTGTCACCACTTTTTCTTGGTAGAAAGTACATTATTTGTGTCGAGTACAACTACTTTGCAGAGGCTCAAATTAAGCTTTTAGTCGTTTGGAGACGTGACTGTGTATGCAATATCATGTCAGAGTGTCACGGAAAAGCTTGCCCTCAATTGGCCGTCCATGAATAAATAAAGGGTTGAATAAAAGGACGCTGGCTTCCTCAGAGGTAGGGTATTATTACAGAGCGTGTCCAGCCCTCCGACCAAAGGACCCAGGTGCAAGTCCTGCACCTGTCTGCCGCCCTGTAAACCCCTTCATCCCCAGCTCCAAGAAACGCCACTCTGCGGGCTGACCCCCGCTCTTTGATCTACACTGGGACATCCAGACAGACAGTGGCCAGGGACGACACTGTCCTTTTGCTGATCAATGCTAGTATCATACGGCGCTTACTAAGATAAATGGAGATAAAAGATAAAAGGAGATAAAAGATAAGCAGAGGGCGATAACAGATGAAAGGAGCGCTTTTGCAGGTGTCTCACAATCTGGGCTGTGGTTGAATTCTAAAAGAATGAATATAGGTGTTTTTTTTCTCCTGTACTGTACATAAGCGAAACACTAAACTCTGACCTCACTAACGAGATACATAATTATGTTTAGTTGAGCCTGCATGTGAGGAAATGAAAAGTAAACATTTAAAAATAAATGTACTTTTAACAAGCATAGTATTATGTATGTCTTTTTTTTTTGAGAGAGAGAGAGAGAGAGAGAGAGAGAGAGAGAGAGAGAGAGAGAGAGAGAGAGAGAGAGAGAGAGAGAGAGAGAGAGAGAGAGAGAGAGAGAAAGAACAGAAGTGGAACATTCATGATTAAGACCTGATTGCACTGACTAATTATATCCTTTCCCCATGTGCACTGAACGCCATATATCCACTGGCAATGTTCCATATTGGTGTAATGTGGGATTTATGTAAAATCTTGTTCCATACATTTGCCCACTCTCAATCCAGTGTAATTTACTTAAATCTTGACCCACTGAAGTAGGAATCAGATTTACATAACATATGATGGTGCATATGTAACCCGGTGGATGTTTATATGGTGGAACTGTGTTTTATTTGGTCTCATATACTGGTGCTTTTATTTTGAAATGTATCTGTCTGTATATTGGGGCAAAGCTGAAAAGCATACAAATGAATGATGTCATTATTAGTGCAATGATTACTTACCTTGATTTGTGATTGATAGATGTGGGGGATGGGTGGTTTCAGGGGCCAGGTTGAGTGAGTGGACAGGTGCAGGGGATTCATAATCAAGGAGAGTGAGTGAGTGACAGGTGTCCAGGGTTCCCAATCAAGCGAGAGGAGGAGAAGGAGACAGGAGCACAGAAGCTGTGTCAGTTTGCTGTGTGATCCAAAGTTTGTCATATTATATGATTTTATAAGTTTAACTGAAATTTCTGTGTGTGTCTGCACGACAACTACAGTGAAGTTGCAGTAATTATTTGTGGAAGTGGACTGAACGTCAGAAAGACGTTTAAACCAGGATATTCTACAAGTGAAGTGATTCAGTGCTGCTTGCTAAACCAGCGAGGGCTAAGTGACTGTTTAGCTTCAGTCTCACTAGTATAGAGAGGCATAGTGGAGCTAAGCGCCGTCAAGAAAGCCTTTACAGTCTCTGCTGCGTCGGGATTGTGGAGAAGAGGCGTTTGCTGCGGTGAGCTGTCGGCTCGTGGCTACTGGACGTTCTTCTACTGTTCTCGTTGGGAGGTCGGGACCGAGGTGCGCTGCTGGAGAGGGGCTCTGAACTATTGCATTCACCCACAGACACTCATCACACGAAAGGTACCGTTTTATTTTCCTGGCTCAGGAGAGTGAAGGGGCCACCTGTTTTGGTCACAACGTACCCAAGCGTCGATACAGGCCTGCAACAAGGGGTTTTAAATTATTGGGTTTAATTACTTATTGCTGCTTGCTATTGTGTGAAAGGTTGTGGGCCCACATTTATTGATTTCATTTGGGATTGAAATATTGTTCTTTGAACAAAGTGTTTTGAGTTAATGAGGTAATCCACCGGGTTTAGGTTATAAACTAAATAGGGTTAATTTAGTATAGGCCAAATTCAAAAGGGTATTTTTTTATTTAGTCTAATTAGAATATAAATAGGGTTAATTTAGGTAGGCTAAAACAAGAAGGTATACTTTGGTTTAATCTAAGTGATAACATTTAAAGGGTATATTTGTTGTTTGGAAATAATACAACAGAGGTATATTTCTGGTTGGTTTGCTTTGTGACAACTGAGGTTGTGAATATTATTTGTTTTCTATTTGAAAAAAGCCAATTCATGTTATTGTCTGTTTTTATGTGTTTGTCTAAGTAAAGATTATTATTTTATTATAACTACCTGAATGGAAATTGGTTTCTGGGTATTTGAATAATAGAATATTTTACTTATACTCACCTGTTGACCTGAAAAGTAAAAATACTTACCTTAAAGGATAATTACCTGGAAGAAGACAAAGAGGTTGATTATTTACAGTGGAAAGGGGGCTGTGAAATAAATTCAAACTACTTACCGGCATACGCCTGAAACACAAGAAACTAAACGTAATTGTAAAATAACTAAAATAATTCAGGGCCCTGCCTTTGTCCATAATTAGAGGGGCAGGAGCGCTACATAAAATGGAGGCACTACTGAGATCCTTCTTGTGTTTCTAGTTAAAGAGAGAAAAAAATAGATTTATTTCCCCTTTACAAAACACCTCTGTGTACAGTTCTAAATTAAATAGTATACATATTTTTGATTGAGAACCCTAAATTCAAACAAGATGGCCACAACTGCTGAACTAGCTGATGAGCTGAAGCGTTGGTGCCGAGTTGAAATCGTGGATATAGACCACGCACTGATGGTCATAATCCCAACAAAAGAAGACATTGAAGCTTCTGAAATCGAAGAAACTCTTGACAAGCTAAAGATACTGGAACGTGTAAAAGTAAGACGGAGGATGTTCAGTGCTGAGAAAGGCGTGTTAAAGGTGTTGTGTGAGACCAGAGAAGTGGTAGATGCTGACAAAGTCCCTTCAGAAGTGTCACCTGGCAAAGGACTGGAGTCATGGACCATAGTCATTGGGGAAGAAACCACTACTGCAGCTGAAGATTTCAATAGTAAATTGAGTGCATTGCTGCAGGCAGAGGGTAAGACACAGGAGGACCTGCAAGCATTACTGACTGGTCAAGCCACACCACAGTCACCCACCGAAGCCATCCTACGTGCTGTTGGAGATCTGCTTGACAAGACAGCCAAATCACCCTCTGAGAGTGGTGGCTATCGTCGCCTGCGTATCTTTTCAGGGACACTCCCAACTCCAGTTAATGAAGAGCAATTCGATCATTGGATAGAACAGGCAAACTTGATGGTAGAAGAGAGCGACTGCCATGCAAAAGAAAAAAGGAGAAGGATTGTTGAAAGCTTAAAGGGACCCGCTTTGGAGATTGTCAAAGCCGTGCGGTTGTCTGACCCCAATGTTAGCCCAGAGGGCTGCATAGAAGCTCTTGAAAGTGCCTTCGGGACAGCAGAATCAGGAGAGGACCTGTATTTCTCTTTTCGCTTGATGCAGCAGGAACAGGGAGAAAAACTGTCCGATTTCCTGAGGAGACTAGAGCGGTCGTTGACTAAAGTGGTCCAGAGAGGTGGCTTGTCAGCCAAAAGCATGGATCGAGCACGAGTAGAGCAGCTACTGCGTGGCGCTGTTAAAGCTGATCTGATGTTAATCCAGCTCAGATTAAGGGAAAGAAAGACCAAACCCCCTACCTTCCTAGAACTACTCAGTGAGATTCGCTTGGAGGAAGAGTATGAAGCCTCCAGAACCAGGTTGAACCCGGCTGTGCATGCCGTCCACGCTAAGCAGAGTGGAGAAAACAAACTGGCTGAGATTCAAAGTTTGCGAGCTGAAATCAAGGAGCTCAAGTCAATGTTTGCCACAATGACAACCAAGTCCCCTCCAACTGTAGAAGAGAGGGAAGAGAAGGTACCTGTCAGCTATACAGGGCCAACACAAGAAAGCAGTACTGACCCTGAAGTGGCAGCCCTGAAAAAACAAGTGAAAAGGTTGGAGCAAAAACTTAACTCCAAAAAGACGAACCAAACAGAGACTCCTGCTGCTGCTATGGCGGTGGAGACTACACACCCCGTCTCTGGCACGCCACGGAGGCCTCGCAATGATTCGGATGAGAACTTCTGTTACCGTTGTGGTGAAAGCGGGCACTTTGCTGTAAAATGCCAAAACCCCGAGAATCAAAGCAAGGTGATTCAGAAGTTAATCAAGTCACGTACAAAGGCAAAAGACAACCGTCAGAAACCTTCCGTTGATGTGACTACTAAGAATGTCTGTACAAGCAAGAAAAGTGCTGCAGACTTGCACAGAGAAAAAGGTATCCCTGAAGGCCTAATAGGGCCGCCATCCATGGAGCCAGTAAAGGTGAACGGACACCTGTGCAATGCTCTGCTGGACAGTGGTTCTCAGGTAACCATAATCTTCGAGGGATGGTACAAAGAACATATGTCAGATGTCCCCATCTATCCAGTAGGAGGCCTTGACATATGGGGCCTAGGAGATTCAAGTTACCCCTATAGAGGCTATGTTGTGGTTGACATGGAATTCCCACAGAAAGTGACCGGCACGCCAGCAACCATTTCTGTCCTAGCACTGATCTGCCCTACACCAAGGGGCCCAGATCAAACACCAATAATTATTGGCACTAATGCTAAGGCAAGTCTGCCCAAGCGTTTAGCAAGGCTGTGCCAAGTAACCGCTGGAGACCACAGTGCTCAAACACTGACTTGCACTGCTGAGGAGTCAGAGACAAGCACCGGTGAACTACCCGATGAAGATGAGGAAGTTGGGTGTGTGAAGTGGCCAGGTCCCGGCTCGCTCACAGTGTCCCCTGGAGCCTGGTGTTCTGTCAGTTGCTGCGTGGAGTTCGATAAGCCAGTGCATAAAGAAATCCTGATGCTGGATGTATCTCTTACCAACCCGCTCCCAGCAGGTGTGCTACTAGATCCCATGGTAGTGCCATGCTATGCAATTGACGCCAGTCCCCTTTCAGTCCGACTGCAAAACGAGTCGCTGAGAGAAGCTGTCATACCAGTTGGAACCATCCTGGGTTACTTGTACACTACCGATGTAGTCACGTACCTGTCTAAAACCACACTAACATCAGAGGGATTTGATGTAAGCCAAATCGACTTCGGTGACTCACCCATACCAGAGGAGTGGAAGGAGAGGCTCCGCGAGAAGCTCCTGCTAAGAGCTGATGCTTTCTCCCTGCACGAATGGGACGTGGGTTTAGCCAAAGACGTGGAGCATAGCATCAGACTGTTTGACGATCGACCTTTCAGAGAACGATCTCGACGCCTTGCTCCAGCTGACATTGATGATGTAAGGAGACACCTCCAAGAGCTGGTAGCTACCGGCATAGTGAAGGAGTCCCGAAGCCCCTATGCGTCACCCATAGTGATCGCTAGGAAGAAAAATGGAAAGGTTCGAATGTGTATCGACTACCGTACTCTGAACAGTAGGACCATTCCCGATCAATACACAACCCCGCGCATTGACGATGCCTTGGATTGCTTGTCAGGAAGCCGGTGGTTCAGTGTGCTGGATTTGAGGAGCGGTTACTATCAAATAGCAATGAAAGAAGCAGATAAAGAAAAGACCGCTTTCATCTGTCCGCTGGGGTTTTACGAGTTTGACAGAATGCCACAGGGCATAACGGGAGCCCCAGCGACTTTCCAGCGTTTGATGGAGAAAGCAGTCGGTGACATGAACCTCCTTCAAGTACTGGTCTACTTAGATGATGTGATTGTCTTTGGAAGAACCTTGGAGGAACATGAAGAGAGGCTCCTGAAGGTGTTGGACAGACTCCGAGAGGTTGGACTAAAGATCTCCATTGACAAGTGTCAGTTTTGTCAAACTGAGGTCAAATATGTGGGACACATAGTATCGGCAAATGGCATAGCTACCGATCCAGCTAAGATCGAGGCTGTCACCACTTGGCCCCAGCCCACAGACCTGAAGACCTTAAGATCTTTCCTTGGATTTTTTGGTTATTATCGCAGGTTTATAGCCAATTACTCGTCAATTGTCAGACCACTGACCGAGCTGACCAAAGGCTACGCCCCAGCACAACGTGGCAAGAAATGGGAGAAAGACCTGAAGAAAACGTACCTGAAAGAGTCTGAACCATTTGGTGATAGATGGGACCAAAAGTGTACGGCTGCCTTCCATCAGATCATCCACTGCCTTACCCATGCCCCAGTACTGGCGTTTGCTGACCCCAACAAGCCATATGTACTACATGTGGATGCCAGTCTAACTGGGTTAGGTGCCGTCCTTTATCAGGAGTACCCTGAAGGGTTGAGGCCTGTGGCGTTCGCCAGCCGGAAGCTGAGTTCGTCAGAGAAGAATTATCCCATTCACCAACTGGAGTTCCTGGCACTCAAATGGGCGGTTGTGGACAAATTCCACGATTACCTATATGGGGCAAGATTTACAGTACGTACTGACAATAACCCCCTCACCTATGTACTGACGACAGCCAAGCTCAACGCTCATGGGCATCGCTGGCTAGCTGCCCTTTCAACCTATGAGTTCGATATCCTGTACAGACCCGGCAGGTACAATATCGATGCAGACCTACTGTCAAGACAAACACCCGGGCAAGAGAAAATAGAGGACTGGGAGACCATATCGCAAACAGGGGTTCAGTCCATCTGTAAGCGAGTAAAGACCCAGAACTCTCCAGTTGTGGAACAACTAGGAGCTCCTCCTGAATGTGTTCCAGACATTTATGCCTTCCCCACTCGCTTAGATGTCAGCGCCTTAGGCCAAATGTCCCGGTCAGAACTGATAGCTGCCCAGACCAATGACAGAGTGATTGGGCCAACTATAAAGGCTGTGAAACATGGCAGATGGCCAGAGGGAGTGGAATCGAATCCAGAGATGGTTTTGATGAAACAGCAGATTGGAAAGCTTGCAATGAAGGACGGTCTACTCCATCGGCTAAGCAAACGACCATCAGGAGAAGAGGTCTCTCAACTTGTACTTCCAGTTGAATTCAGAGAAATAGTACTCAAGTCCATGCATGATGATCTCGGTCATCTGGGCATCGAGAGAACCATTGACCTGTTGAGGACCAGGTTTTACTGGCCAAAAATGGCCTTGGACACAGAGCAGTATGTCAAGAACTGTGGCTACTGTGTCACTCGCAAAAGTCCCTGTCAGAGAGCTGCTACACTGCACCAGATCAGGAGCCATGGGCCAATGGACTTGGTCTGCATTGATTTTCTCAGCATGGAGCCAGACTCCAAAGGGATAAGCAACGTGTTGGTGGTCACAGACCATTTCACACGATATGCCCAGGCTTTTCCATCCAAAAATCAAAAGGCACTCACCGTTGCTAAAATACTGGTAGAGAAGTACTTTGTCCATTACGGGCTACCAGCCCGGATCCACTCGGATCAGGGACGAGATTTTGAAAGTCAGTTGATTCGAGAGATGCTGAAGATGATGGGAATACGTAAATCTCGAACGACCCCATACCATCCTCAAGGGGATCCTCAGCCCGAGAGGTTTAACAGAACCCTACTGTCGATGTTAGGCACTCTTAGTCAAGAGAAGAGACGGCAATGGAGCCAACATGTGCCATATTTAGTGCATGCCTACAACAGCACCAAATGTGATGCAACAGGATATTCGCCGTACTTCTTGATGTTTGGCAGAGAAGCTAGACTCCCAGTAGATGTATGTTTTGGGACGTCTCCGGATGGAAACAAAGAGGGTCATCACTCAAAGTATGTGTCAAAGCTGAAGGAAGACCTGCAAAGAGCTTTCAAATTAGCTTCTGCCACCGCAGACCAGACTCACCAGCGGAATAAAAAGTCCTATGACAAGAGAGTCATCTTCCAGACTATGGAACCGGGTGACAGAGTGTTACTGAAGAACCTGGGACTAAGAGGGAAGCACAAACTGCAAAGCCGTTGGAGTCCAGTTCCTTATGTGGTGATAGGAAAGATGCCTAACTTACCTGTATACCGATTGAAAGCTGAGGATGGAAAAGGAGGCATAAAGACACTACATAGAGACCATCTCTTACCCATTGGTCAACTTGTGAGGATACCAAGGGTAGAGAGTGAACCCAACTTACCTGTGAAACCTAAAACTAGATCGGAAACTAGGAAGAACCTGAAGACTGTATCACCTCATCCTGCTGGTGGACAGGAAGAAGACCAAGAGTCGACAGACTCAGAGCTCGAGATTGAGAGGCCACATAGACCTTACAGAACCTACTTGGAGGGGATCCTGCAAAAAAGGTCGTCTGTGACTGGGCCTGCTGTCGTCTCTGATGACGAGGAACCTCAAGCTGTAATAGAGGATGCAGTTGAAGAGGATGACCACATTGCAGAAGAGGATGACCACAGTGCAGAAGAGGATGGTCACAGTGCAGAAGAGGATGACCAGGACACAGCTCCTGATGATGATTCAGATTCTGGAGAAGAGCCTGAAATAGAAGAGGATTCCGTCAGCAGTGCGGAGGAAAGCAACATTCCCGAACCACCGCCTGTGACCAAACGAAGAGTGAAGCCAGTTGTAAGACTGACCTACGATGAACCAGGCAAGGCCAGAGATCAACCTATTACCATAGTACACAGAGGTGTCACTATTAAAATAGGCCAACGCAAATAGAGTTGGAACAGTTAACACCCATTAGGGGTTAAGTAAAACCTCAAAACCTTTTAAGTTGAATGAGGGCATTCAGTCATTTAGAAGGGGGAGGGTGTAACCCGGTGGATGTTTATATGGTGGAACTGTGTTTTATTTGGTCTCATATACTGGTGCTTTTATTTTGAAATGTATCTGTCTGTATATTGGGGCAAAGCTGAAAAGCATACAAATGAATGATGTCATTATTAGTGCAATGATTACTTACCTTGATTTGTGATTGATAGATGTGGGGGATGGGTGGTTTCAGGGGCCAGGTTGAGTGAGTGGACAGGTGCAGGGGATTCATAATCAAGGAGAGTGAGTGAGTGACAGGTGTCCAGGGTTCCCAATCAAGCGAGAGGAGGAGAAGGAGACAGGAGCACAGAAGCTGTGTCAGTTTGCTGTGTGATCCAAAGTTTGTCATATTATATGATTTTATAAGTTTAACTGAAATTTCTGTGTGTGTCTGCACGACAACTACAGTGAAGTTGCAGTAATTATTTGTGGAAGTGGACTGAACGTCAGAAAGACGTTTAAACCAGGATATTCTACAAGTGAAGTGATTCAGTGCTGCTTGCTAAACCAGCGAGGGCTAAGTGACTGTTTAGCTTCAGTCTCACTAGTATAGAGAGGCATAGTGGAGCTAAGCGCCGTCAAGAAAGCCTTTACAGTCTCTGCTGCGTCGGGATTGTGGAGAAGAGGCGTTTGCTGCGGTGAGCTGTCGGCTCGTGGCTACTGGACGTTCTTCTACTGTTCTCGTTGGGAGGTCGGGACCGAGGTGCGCTGCTGGAGAGGGGCTCTGAACTATTGCATTCACCCACAGACACTCATCACACGAAAGGTACCGTTTTATTTTCCTGGCTCAGGAGAGTGAAGGGGCCACCTGTTTTGGTCACAACGTACCCAAGCGTCGATACAGGCCTGCAACAAGGGGTTTTAAATTATTGGGTTTAATTACTTATTGCTGCTTGCTATTGTGTGAAAGGTTGTGGGCCCACATTTATTGATTTCATTTGGGATTGAAATATTGTTCTTTGAACAAAGTGTTTTGAGTTAATGAGGTAATCCACCGGGTTTAGGTTATAAACTAAATAGGGTTAATTTAGTATAGGCCAAATTCAAAAGGGTATTTTTTTATTTAGTCTAATTAGAATATAAATAGGGTTAATTTAGGTAGGCTAAAACAAGAAGGTATACTTTGGTTTAATCTAAGTGATAACATTTAAAGGGTATATTTGTTGTTTGGAAATAATACAACAGAGGTATATTTCTGGTTGGTTTGCTTTGTGACAACTGAGGTTGTGAATATTATTTGTTTTCTATTTGAAAAAAGCCAATTCATGTTATTGTCTGTTTTTATGTGTTTGTCTAAGTAAAGATTATTATTTTATTATAACTACCTGAATGGAAATTGGTTTCTGGGTATTTGAATAATAGAATATTTTACTTATACTCACCTGTTGACCTGAAAAGTAAAAATACTTACCTTAAGGATAATTACCTGGAAGAAGACAAAGAGGTTGATTATTTACAGTGGAAAGGGGGCTGTGAAATAAATTCAAACTACTTACCGGCATACGCCTGAAACACAAGAAACTAAACGTAATTGTAAAATAACTAAAATAATTCAGGGCCCTGCCTTTGTCCATAATTAGAGGGGCAGGAGCGCTACACATACATTGCCACATAAAGTAGCTGTGTAGTAAGTGATGCTTTAAAGGAGTAGTTCACCCAAAAAATTACTTATTTACTAGCAATTACACATCCCATGATAGCCTGGCATGGCCAGACTAATATCACTGCGTAGATATTAGTCTGGAATCTCTGTGTGGAACCTGCATTTCCAAGGGGCGAAAAAAAAAAGCCTCTGGTTATAAACCCGCTCCATATTTGCATACTGGGCCCTGATTGGTCCCTCACTACTTCGGAGGGAGGGAAATCCAATCACAACTGAGCAGTGCCAGACCAAATCTGCCAAGGGCAAAACATTTTTATTCAATGGCACATTCGTCTGGTGTCCAGGCTAATCCCATGTAGCCTTGAATTCACAGAGTTTTTTTGTCGCATTCCTAAGCCAATAATTTGATGACCGGCGGAAAGATGCTAATGTCTCCTCAGCCGGTCATGAAATTATTGGCTTAGGAATCCGACAAAAACATGGGGTGAGTAATTGATAGAAAATAAGTAAGTTTTTGGGTGAACTACTCTTTTAAATCCCACGGCCTGTGAGCACAGCGTTAATTTCTTGTGTAGAAGATTTGGAAAAAAAGAGCAAGCAACAGACGAATACAACATTTCACGATAATGTCTGGAAATTGGACCGACTCTGAAATAATATAGCCTACATATTTATAGGCCTACAGTAATATACGGTATACTCTACTGTACGCAGATCCATCCATTAACCTCTCCCTTTATCTCTTGCAGCTTTTTATCTCTCCTGTGCCTTTCTCTGTCTCGAGTCACCGCTTCAAGATCACAGAAATATTGTCAGGAACCAGTGGGTTTCACTGTTGCACTCCTTACCATCAGCTGCTTGCAATGTTGGAGAACTAGGAATCAAACATTCTGCCATGCCACTCACAAAAGCCTGGTGAATCTAGCCTGGGTTGGTCACGCCCTCAGCCAGGCACAACATCGTTTTGTAAAGAAAAATCTCTTCTGGTGGCCAGATCTGCAGTCTGCTCACACCTCCCACGCTCTGCAAGCTCAATCATCAGCCCATAATAAAAGGTGCAGTAACCAGGTCCTGCTCTGTCGCCTGTGACCTCATCCATGCAGAGAGAACGAGCAGGGCTACCCAGCACACAGGCAGGGGTCCCTTTGTTGGATTTTGAATCACATGCAAATCACAAATTTGTGGGATAGCATGTACGTAATCATGGGCAATTTATTTATTTATTATGTTGTTTTTTTCTCTTTTCTCTGTAGCTATGGTCAATTAAAAAGAATGTTCAAAACAAAATCTTACTCAATAAACAATTAATTAAAGTTGTTGTTATCAGCAGACCATGTAAGACAACAATATTTTTAGTTGCCAAATGAAGCTAAATGTCTGTAGAACGTAAATTCTTCTATTAACATTTTAAAATAGTTTTTGTGCACAATTTTGAAACGTGATTTAAACTTTTTTTTTTGTAGTATGGGAAGCCAGCCTCTAGCAAGCTGGTATCAGAATCACACTTGAACGAAGCACCCATCTTTCACCATTTACTGCACACCTTGTGTACTGTGTATAATGGTGTGATACTATTGGTGAGAGAAAAACCTGCAAGAGTCAATATTGGTCTAATAGCATTACATTCCCACCTAAATTCTCGTGTGTGTGTGTGTGTGTGTGTGTGTGTGTGTGTGTGTGTGTGTGTGTGTGTGTGTGTGTGTGTGTGCGCGCGCGCGCGCGTGTGCGCGCGCGTTTGCACACACGCGTGTGAATTCCAAATAAAATTCATGAAGCTGTGAGTATATTCAGCAACAATTCAATCATTTGGCTGCCAATTCAACCCACCTGTAGTATACTGTACAGTCAGTGAACTATCACCCTCTGAAACACGAGGAGAAATCCTCGCTTGGTATTCTGGTGGTCACACCATGTGGTGCATTCCCATAATCACTGATAAAAGATTGGTTTTATTCATGTATTATTACATCATCTTATGGATTCACGTTACATACTGTATAGCTTGTGGCTCAGGTTATGTTTTCCTGACAGCGCCATCATAATCCATGTTGTCACTGACAAATATTCGATCAACATTTGAGTGTATAGTGCAGTGTTTGTGCGGTTGGTGCATGGTTGTTGTTGTCTCGTGTAGGAAGATCGTCGCTGTCGGGTGGAAACCTTGAATGTCCGAAACCTTCCTTTTTTATTATTATTTCTAAAACGTAAAAAACAACGCGTTGCAACACGTCGCATCATGACGCAAGTTGTGAGCTTGTAGATCTGCAATTCTTTCGTGCGACAGTCTTTGTGACAAAGTAGGGCATTAATTTACGAAAAAAGTTGAAATATGGAGATACACGTTTCCTGCCCAACAGCAATGATGTGTCTCCTCTCCCTCTTAGCGCGGTAGAGAAGGCTGGTGAAATGTTCTTGTCTCCGGGAGACAAGCGTGTTCCCACCCCCTCTCCTCTGCTATTGTTGTTATTGCTGCTACAGTGCTGTGGTTGGTGAATCTTGGTGAATGGTTGCTGTGTTGTTTCTCTCCTTCTCAGAGCGCTGGGAGAAGGCTGCTGCTGACTGGTTGTCGTTGTCTCCAGGAGGTGGCGAAGGCCAGCGACTGCAAATGTCGCATCTCTCTCATGAGAGCCATTTAATTGATTTGTATTGGAAGGCACCTTTGTGGTGTCTGTCTAAAAGGGCGAGAGTGCGAGTGCAATGCTGATACACGTACACACACGCACGCTCGCGCGCGTGTGTGTGTGTGTGTAAGTTTGTGTGTGTGTGTGTGTGTGTGTGTGTGTGTGTGTGTGTGTGTGTGTGTGTGTGTGTGTGTGTGTGTGTGTGTGTGAATCAATGCGTAATGCTCTGATAACATAAAAGTGAGGCTGCTAATTATTTCACTACAGGAAGAGAAATTATTTCCATGACACTTTTACTGAAATTAGATGGTGGCATTTGAGCAGGCTTTGCCCTTATTACGCTTTCCTACAGTCTGTGTGCATGTGTGCATGTGTGCATGTGTGCGTGTGTGCGTGCGTATGTGCGTGCGTGTGTGTTCATGCATCTAAATAAAGTACATTTGTGTGCTTTGCTACTGTAGGTCTTTGTTTATGCACGCTTGTGGCAGTACAGTACAGTTTGTGTGTGTGTGTGTGTGTGTGTGTGTGTGTGTGTGTGTGTGTGTGTGTGTGTGTGTGTGTGTGTGTGTGTGTGTGTGTGTGTGTGTGTGTGTTTTCGGTGTGTGAGAATCTTCCCATTCCCATATACCTCTCCAAGATCAATGTTTGTTTGTTTTCTGGGTGAATCATTAATTATTCACAAGCCAAGTGAGGTGCTCTGCTTTGAAGCTGAGTTAACTAGGATCTCCCATTCCCAATAAGGATATGGGAGTTGAGAGTTGTACCAGTCTCCACATCCATAATGTTATCTACTCTGGAAAACAACCATTTTGGGGGTGTTAGTAGTGTACTGTATGTGTGGTGTGTACTGTGCATGCTTGGTGTTACTGTAGTAGGCCTACTTACTGTATATGTGGTGTAGGCTATTTGTATTTAGTGTTAGTACTGTATAGGGCTCCAACTATCAATTACTTTTAAATTTATTTATATTTCAACAAATCCATGCCAAAAAAATCCTAATCGATTTTTTAAAATAATCGACTACATCCATCAGTCTGATTACCACATACAAGTTAGCCCTATTTTATACGTCGCACACAAATCTATTATGAAAAACATTATTTTGTTTCAATTGATTGAAGTTGGATTGTGTACGATTGATCAGTTAGATTAACTGCTGTAACCAGTAAGCTACTGTATTGAATGTGTGGGGTATTTGGGTATAGGGAGCAGAGCAGACAGAGAAACATGACGTAGGTAAGGAAGGCGAGAGGAGGTAAACAAACCAAAGAAGAAAAAGAAGAATGGGAAAAAGAACCTGCACAGTCAAGGTTCTGGGAGTGTTTTCCACAAGCACATGATCTAGTGTCGGCCCCGGACCTGGTCAATTCACCGGTGGGCCCTTTGCTTTGAATAATAGAAGAGCAGGCCTTGGTAGAAGTCAGCTGAATGCATCGCCTTGCTGTGGGAGTCGATATTTTCCTCTATTCTCCCTCTCAGAGGAGAGATCCGAATCGCAGCTGAGGTGAGCTTGTTTTTGTCTCAATGACGTGGGCTGAGTTTTGTGCACCGGCATGGGGAGACCAAACCAAAGAGCGTAAGGATGCAGTGAATGGAATGATGTATTGAATAATCACAGTCTCTTTTCACTGGGCAGTAGGGCAGCCGGGCTTTATACCACACCAGGCCATTAGACCAGATGCACACACTATTGACATCCCACTTTTCACTGCCTCCAATCTCTGAAAATAATTTATTTTCTTTCCTTTGAGGGCGATTCTACAAAATGTCTTCTAAATCCTAAAAGTTTTTTGAAAACAACGTATATGTTACTATGTCAGTGGTTATCAAACCTTTTCATGTCAAGGACGCCAAAATATTATTTGGCCATGGACCCCCATCTCAAAATGTTTTGTTAGGACCCCCCAAAAGCAAAGATTTGAGTTACAAATGTTCGCTTAAAAAATATATATATTCAAAGATTTGCACACATTTTCACGATTTCTCTAAAATAGCAGATCTACAAGCTCATAGCGCGGCACTCGGTGCCGCGCTATGAGCTTGTATATCTGCTATTTTTGAATAGCCAAAGTGTAAAACTAGGGGTTACATATGTAACCCCAGTTTTATTAGTGCCGTAAGCAGTATGCTTACTATGGGATATCATCGCCCCCTGGCGATGCGCAGAGTACAACACATGAGCTCCCGGTCACAATTCTTATTGGGTTAGGGTCATGTGGGAGTGCCCTCGCGTCACTTGGGCACTCCCTCATAAAAACCTTCACTCTGCACGCCACATCGCGCACAGAAGGGGTTTTAAACGTAAGCATACTGCTTACGGCACTAATAAAACTAGGGTTACATACGTAACCCCTAGTTATTATGGCGTGCCTCTCAGCAGTAGCGCAGGAACTTCCGGTGCGGTGGGTAGATTGGGACATGAAAATAGGCATCCTTGAGGTCTATACTCGTCCACCAATCCCCTTGTCGAATCGAGCGTAACAACTTTGCCGTTGTCAGCATTCGAAATTTGAAGACCTTCAGAAATCTGTTCAAACCCTTCAGGTTCAGAATAGGTCTCACACTCCCCCCCCCCCTTCTTTTTCACCAGAAAGTATTTAGAATAATAACCCAGTAGGTTCTGATCCGGGGATAATTCTCTGATCGCACCCTTGCTCAGTAGAGACGAAACCTCCTCTCTCAGCGTTATGGCTGCTCGGCCTGACGCACGAGAGAACACCACTTTGGTTGTTAACTGAGGCGTCGCTGAGAATTGCAACCTGTAGCCTTGTTCCACGGTGCGAAGCACCCAAGGATTGGGTTTGCAAGCTTTCCATTGAGAAAAGCATCGAGCTAGAGGATTCAAGGGGTTGGTGGGGGCTGCTGACGTCACCTGCTCCGTGGAGCTCGTGCTCGTTCCCATGGGAACCCGAGACGCTTTCGGACTGATCGCAACGATCGCCGAGGAGGCGTCCACAAGGGGCAGCACCGGTAGCGTCTGTCCGTTCACCGGAAGTGGGGAATGCCTGTGACGCATCACGGGAGTCTTGCCCAACGTCGACATCCGCCCTGTAGCATTGCTTGTTAGCGCTAACTGGGCTAATGTTGGCATCGTCACGGAGCGCGAGCCCGTTCCCATGGGAACTGGGGACGCCGTCGCTCTGACTGACGTCACGTCGGAACCCTTTCGCGGTGTTGTAGTTACCCGGAACGAAACTCCCTCCACACCTGGGGAGTGTCGATGGTGTAACACCGGGGTTCTCAAACGTGACGACATCCGCCTTACCTCGTCCGCCATCTTGGGTAGGTCGAGGGAAGCGGCCATTTTGTGTGGTGACGTTACTCGGAACGAAACTTTCGTTTCCCGTGGGGAGTTTCGCCGGTGTAACACCGGGGTTTTCTGTGACGTAAACTTCCGCCTCCCCTCCGCCATGTTGGGGAGGGTGAGGGAGGCGGCCATCTTGCCCTTCCACCGTCCCACAGATGCGCTTTGCAGCCATCTGCCGGACGGTAGAAGGAACTGCTGTGTCGCAGTTAGAATATTTTCGTTTACAGAAAACCCCTGTTCTACACAATGCATTTGAGACATTTGATTCATAGCAATTGGTTTCTCTACCTGCATTTGAGTCATCTTGTTCATAACATGCACAGGATCTGTCCCTACAGCGTTTGAAATGTCGTCCTTTCTCTTTAGGGGACATAGCAAACACTGAGGGCTCATGGAATACATTTGAGGACAGGGCTTCCCATTCGATTCGGGTTGCGATCCGCCTCGTAATTTGACATGGGAAAAAATTTGCATTTGTGTTTCTGGTAATAGATTTATTCCACACACATGAGGCACATTTTGTACACACATTTTTGCGATAACAGGACTTAAATTGCTCAAACCGTATTCAATGTCTTTAGCGTCTCTGTTTGTCTCTGTGCCCCCGTGGAGCCGTCCTCGACTCTGTCCATGGGGGCAAGATGAGCGCAAGTTCTGTTTTCCCAAGTGGGAAGCTGACCCCCATAATATCGGCCAAGAGGCTGTGAGGGGGTAATCAGCTTGTGGGGCCGGTGTAACCGGGCAAGGACTGTCACTTCCCCTTCCCCTTTCGGCTAGCCCCGCTATCCTTGCGTTGTGGCTTGGGCGAAGGGGGGGGTGGAGGAGCATGTTTCTCGTCTTTGCGCCTGACGTCCCCTACTCCCAGAGAACCTTCGGGACGCTCCCAGGAGCTGGTTCTGGTGGAGGAGGACCTGGACGCGCCTCGCTTGCGTCCAGCGGCGCGAGTCCCACCTGTAGCACCCTGCTTACGCGGCCTAGCTGCAGCAGGGGCGGTGGAGGAGAGAAGGCCTGCAGCCGTCTCGTCCATCTGCTTCTCCGCTGCCTTGGTTCTGATGATCACATCGGCAGCGTTGTCGAACAGATTGTTTGCTGTCAGGGGAAGACTCATGAGACCCGTAGTCAGTATAGTCTTACATCCAGTAGCGAGGTCGAGCCATTTCACCCTCTCCAGATCCGCGGTGAGGGCCATGGCTCTGCCCGTCCACAGCAGTCCGTTGCATGTGCAGAAGATGGCGAGCTGGACCAGCCTTGCGAGCTCCACTGCATCCGCGACAAATTCGGTGTGGACGTCCTCCGCAGGTTTCTTATCGACCAGGGGCCTTGTCGTTAACTCTTGAAGTTTGACGGCGGCCGAGCCCTGGAGAAGCGACACCACGTTCAAGGCCTTTACCGCCGATGCTGAGGCCTTGTAGAGTGTAGAGTGCGTCACGGTGCTGCCTCTCTTGCTGTGGTCAGCGAAGATAGGCCTCACCCCCGAACCTTCTCTCACCGAGGCCGGCTTCGCCTTCTCGATGGCGGAAGCCAGGGTCGAGTCCATGGCTGGGAGGCCAGCGACCCCCAGGTCCGCGCCGGTGAGAACATCCGCTACGAAGCCAAGCTTATCGGGTTCTCTTCTCCCCACCGCCCATGAGTACTGCACTGCATCTCTGACGCCACGGGCCTCGGGAAGCAGCTTTGACTCGGTATGTCGGGAGGGGTGTCAGACCCTGGAACCCCGGAATGGGGACCCCGATGGATAGCTTGGCCGGCTCCATGGGCTGCACCAGGCCGCATCTGGCGATAGCCCTCTTTAGCACGACCGAGACGGCCTCTTGGGTTTCCTTTGCCTGGCTAGGATTCCCCGAGGCTTCAGCCGTCTCTCTAGGCCCAGGAGGACCCGGACTGGTCATCGTTACCTCCTGGGACTGCTGGTAGGAGGTGAGCTCCAACTCCTCTTCTTCATCTCCCCCGTTGTGCAGGACACTGCCTCCCTCGTCGAACTCGCCGTCTGACTCGCTGTCGCCAGGCGTCAGCGTCTCGCCCCAGGGGGGGAGGGAGGCTGGGGGGGAGAGAAGAAAGATGCTGTCGTGGAAAGGCCCGGTGGCCGCGACAGCATCCGCGGGGTCCGGTGACGAGGTGACCGCCCTCAAGGCTTCCTCGCGCCAGACCTTCCTGATGGCTCCGCTGGAACGTGGGGCCGCGGAGAGCGGAGGACCCATGACTCCTTGGCTAGTACTCGCCACCGGCTTTGGGTGGTGTTGGATTCGATAGTTTCTCCGTTGTTTCGATGTGCTTGTTCAGGCTCCGTGCGCGATCGCGTTGGCAGAGTGAAGGAAGAGGGAGTGCCCAAGTGACGCGAGGGTATTTATACCCCTTCCGGTTAACGGTTTTTCGCGTCACATGACCCTAACCCAATAAGAATTGTGACCGGGAGCTCATGTGTTGTGCTCTGCGCATCGCCAGGAGGCGATTATATCCCATAGTAAGCTTGTTGAGAGGCACGCTATAATAACAATGCTTTTTAGCTCAAATCGAAAAATGACACAGATGCTTCTCCCGGTCTTAATTGGTTAAACCCTGTATACTTTGTAGGGTACATATTTATTCATTGTTTTGTTTTTCTTGGAGAAAATGTATATACCAGTACTGTAACTGTAATGCTATTGACCGGATCTGTAGGTGGCAGTAGTACGTTAATAGAAGTTTTTCCATCCGGTGGATGTAATAACTTTTCTGGCCCCCCCAAAAAAGTGGATTTTACAGCATAGAAGGTGGAGTTCTGAGAGTCTTTAAAAAGTATATTCTTAGTGAAAGTATATTACTACAGTGAAGACAACCAGTGGTGGAAAGTAAAAGTATCAATCCTGCAATGTAGAAGTACTCGGTTACAAGTAAAAGTCCGGAATAAAAAAATTACCTGAGTAAAAGTACAATAGTATTGGTATAAAAATGTACTTAAAGTACCAAAAGTAAAAGTACTAAAATGTTTGAAAATAGCAGATCTACAAGCTCACAACGTGTCGCGATGCGACGCGTTGTGAGCTTGTAGATCGGCTATTTTCAAATAGCCTAGGTATAAAATAGGACTAAAGTGGTTAAAGGTAGGGTAAGTGATTTGCAATTATTCAAATAATTGCAAAATGGGTCTATGTTCTGATAGTGCTCGTTACTATAGAGTGTCCTGTCCATATAAAGAGTCTCCATGTCTCTCCAGCTCTTTATAAAACAGAAAATGTATTTTGTAGTTTTTTTTTTTTGTAGTTTGTTTCATTTCCAATTTTATCCAACCAGGACAGAGAACTCAATCAGGATATAGATTAAACAAGTGAAATTGGAAGTGATGACACTAAGAAATGAGCAGACAAAATTTTAACTGGAACACTATACAAATTAAGCTTAAAAATGGGTACTTTCTCCTGATTGGCTGAGATTTTGACACCTACCGAAAAATGTATTTTCTGTTTATTAAAGAGCTGGAGAGACAGGGAGACATCTGTTACTGAACAAACACTCTATAGCAATGATTACTATCAGAATATAGTATTTTAACCTTTTAACAAAATACTTTTTGTTTTAACCAAAAAATATCACTTACCCTACCTTTAATGTATGTTTCATAATGTAATAATTAATATCTGCAAAGTAACTAGTAACTAAAGTTTTCAAATAATTGTAGTGGAGTAAAAGTACAATATTTGCCTCTGAGATGAAGTGGAGTAAAAGTAAAAGTAAATACAATTGGAAATACTCCAGTAAAGTAAAAGTACCTCAACATTGTACTCAAGTACAGTACTTGAGTAAATCTACTTAGTTACTTTACACCACTGAAGACAACATACACCGGGTCAAAGGGGAAAATACACGTATACAGTTGCTTAGGAGAACTCCTAACACTATGGACCAATGCTATGTCAACCGGTATTTCCTGCACTTCCTTCACACTTCCGGTTAGACCCTCTCAGCATTAGTTCTCTTCCAGGGTTTATCTCCTCTTGAGGTGGACATGGAACTGGGGAGGAGGTTAGAAGCAGGCAGAGGGGCCCGTGACAGCAGATTGAGCAGCACGGTGGCCCTGGCCTCACCCTCCACCCAGACCCTTGGTGGAGAGAGGTCCCACCGCGCTGGAAGGGCAGCTAGCAGAAGGTGGAGGGGTTGAGGAGAGGACAAACGAGGGCTCACCACGGTGGACCATGGGGGCACGAGAGGAAGCGAGACATACGCTCTCTGTGGTAGTGAGTCTGGGTCTTTATGAACGTGTGAGAGGTTTTTGGGAGTGTGCGTGCGTGCGTGCGTGTGTGCGTGCGTGCGTGCATGCGTGGTTGTGGTTGTGTGTGAGTGTGAGTGTGAGTGTGAGTGTGTGTGTGTGTGTGTGTGTGTGTGTGTGTGTGTGTGTGTGTGTGTGTGTGTGTGTGTGTGTGTGTGTGTGTGTGTGTGTGAACATTATGCATGAGCAAATGGATGCATGCATGCATATGTATCTTGATGGGACCCCTACAGGAAGCCCTTCTACCATCTGGCTCGGAGCAGCTTCAAAGCTTAGCACCGGGGCACCAGGGGTGATCCGCGGGGTCCTTCCCCCAGACAGAGGGCTCGTAGGCCGGGAAGCCATCTGTAAGATGTGGCCTGGAGAATGGAGGGGTCAGACATTCACACGCAGTAAAATCCTGTTCATTTAACTATGAAAAGGGGTAAAAATCCCTAGGATTTTGCTGTGCAGCAAGTCTGCAGGGAACAGAGTGGACACATCCTTGGGTTTCTTCCTATGCGACCCGTGTAGCAGCGCTGCCTGAAGCCCAGGAGCCTATCTCCATTGGCCATTGACAATTTGGTTTCCACTACAGTAGGCTAGGGTCTGAATCTTGGTGGTTATAAACGCATACAAACATGTGTGCACCCACTCGAGGTAGTATACAAAGTTGCATCAAAGTTTGGGTTTTAATTTGTCCTTGAAGAGGTTTTGCTACCTTATTTGCAAAAAAAAGAAAAAGAAAAAAGGGGTTTTGTTTAATTCGTTTTAGTGTTAATTTTAGTTTTTGTAGTATTGGAGGGTATTTGTCAGTGGAGAGTGTAAAAATGTCAGAAAAAGAATTCAATGTAAAACAACCTATTGTGGAAGCTTTTCAAACAGATTTTCACATTCATGGATTTCACCCAGAAATGTTCCACACATTTCATCACCTTCCACTACAAGGCACTTGCTCGTATCTGTGGCACAGTCGTATTCAGAGTAATACCAATGCCACCATGGATGGATTAGCAATATGTCACAGACTGTGTGAGGTGCCGACAGCTGGTGTAAAACTGGTCCAGCTAAAACATTGGTAGATTTCATGTCAAAATACAGTAGGCTTATGGACGAAATACATTTAAAAAGACAAATCTAATGACATTTTCTCTACTAGACCGGGTACCGGCCTACTTGGGGACCATGCATGTCAGGAACGATGCAGGTCGGAAACGACGTAAGTTGGGAATGCATGCCCCACCCGAATATGCAATACCTGTTCTTTTCCTGCGACTGTGGAGTCCGTTCTCCTTTACAGCTGTGAATGCTGGACACGCCCTACAGAAGTCCCTGGATGGGTCAGAATGCAAACAGGACAAACACATAACCAACAAGCGTCTGTACGGGGCGCTACTAAGTGTATCAGATAAGATCAATCTGGAGAATGTGACTAACCAGTCACTGCCACCGACACCGGGAAGTCCCTCCTGGCAAGCTTGTATTGTGGGAATCAACACTCAGTCAAGAGGACGCCCCACACTAACCTACCTGGCTGTGCCAAAGAAAGATGCTGGTGCGGAAAGCACAAATGAGCTGGTCAGATGTATTGAGAGTCAAGATGACTGGAGACGCAGTTGGAGGGCTCGTCTGAGGACGACGTAGAGAGTTGTACTTCTTGTCAGAGCGCACTACTATACGACCCATTGACTAAATTCAAGATTCAAGAGATTTATTGTCACAAGTACATGCACTGTGAAAAACTTATGTCTGCCCTCTACATTGAAGGCTTGCCGAAACGGTGCCCAGTGCATCTTTGACTTGGTGGAATTTCGCCTTTTGATGAATAACTATAGGGGATTGTGACCAGTGTAAAAAATAATAAGAGGGCAACACCCCCACACTATGCTGTTCTCTAACTGTTATAATATTCCAAACATTACATCCTAGTGTTTTATAATACACATTACACACCAAGAACCAATGCTGTGCAACCAAGAGTTAAGGCACAGCCAAAATAATACGCGCAGTTTACAGGTGCTGTCAAGGACCTGAGTGTTACAGCTAAACAAGGTCAGCAAAACAAAGTAACAGGCACGGTAACCTTAAAAGATACACCCCTCTCCGCTCTGTTAATACTAGCACTGTACTTTTTTATTTCAATTAACTGAAATGGTTTCGTTGAATGTAGTAACCATGACATGCGCGTGTGCGTGCGTGCGCACACACGCACACGCACACGCACACGCACACGCACACGCACACGCACACACACACACACACACACACACACACACACACACACAGGCATGCACGCACGCAACCCCTTGCACTCAATCTCATTCACACACAACACCTCTTGCCTACAATTATTCTCTCCAAAGCCGGCAAAGAAACGATAACCTCAGAAAACCTCTCCTTGTCTGTCTCTCTCCCCCTCCCCCGTGTGTCTGCTCTGTACCCATCCCACTTGCTAATTACATTACTGACTTCTGCCTTTCTGTCGGGACATAAACGCCAACCTCTCGTCCACAATCAATGGCAACACTTATGCCAATTAGCTGGGCCCAAGAAGAGATCTGGAGCCGTACCACGAGCATGCCCCAGGACTCCTACGGGCCGCAGATGGTTGTTGAAGATTGGAAGCTGGCCCAATGCTCACCGCGCAATTCACATCAACAAGATTTTAACCTGGTTATGACTTTTAAGAGTGGCTCAGAGACAGGCTTTCAGCACCATTTCCATTTATATTAGATTATTTATTTGATCGCATCTGGCACTCGAAAAAAAAAAAAACTTTTAAAAAGGAATGGGGAAAAAATAGTCTGGCATGCAGTGACATGAATGGGATTAGCCAGTCACAAATCTCGGGTTCCTGAATCACATTTAGAATAATTTATGGGAATGAGAATACTCCATGACTCAGGATACAGGTGCAGGTGAAGATGCCTAATAAATAATCCAAGACAAAAATACAGACTCATTAGGCAAAATGGAGGTCAAAAGTAGAGCGGGGTGTGTGTAATTCTATAGCACCTGTGAACAGGTGTGAGTGGTTAATAATCACTTGAACACTAGCATCACTATTCTATGACAGAATCAGTGTG